>NW_016690185.1:4591415-4625274 GCF_001604755.1 Lepidothrix coronata | reverse complement strand
TAGACAGCACTATGGCTCTGTAAACACTGATCTTTGTACTTTTCTTTGGGTGTTTATTTCACCAATCTCTTTTATGAAGCTTTCTGAAAGCATTATATACCTTTGCTAACCTGTTGTCTATCTCTCCGTCAGTCTTACCATCTGAGGAGATGAGGCTGCCTGGTTAATTGAACTGCTGGACTGATTTGAGCTCTGATTGGCCAATGGTGATATGGGGATGATGGAAGACTTCCTGAGGTGCAGGTTGATAGAGAACTTCTGTTTTCTTTAAGCTGACTTCCAGCCCAAAGAGCTCAGCAGTGTCTGCAAAGCAGGATGTTAAACGCTGCAGAGCTGCTTCTGTGTGGGCAACGAGGCCATCGTCGTCAGCACAGAGCAGCTTCCGGACAAGATGATTTAAGGTCTTAGTATGGGCCTTTGGCCACCTTAGGTTGAAAAGGCTTCCATCAGTATGATATTAAATGTAGATACCATCTTCATCATCGAGGTCTGCCATGGCCCTTTGGAGCATCATGCTGAAAAAGATTAGGGTTGGTGCAAGAACACAACCTTGTTTCACACCATTGATTATTAGAAAGGGCTCAGAAAGTGCATTGCCGTATCTGACTTGGCCGTGCTGATCCTCATGAAGTGAGATGATCATTTTAAGGAATTTGGGGCAACATCCTAAATGTTCCAAAATCTGCCATAGACCTTTTCTGCTCACAGTACCGAAAACCTTGGTGAGGTCAACAAAGGTTACATAGAGTCCTTTGTTCTGTTCCCTAACTTCTCTTGCAGTTGTCTGAGCACAAATACCATGTCTGTGGTACTCCTGTTGGCTCTGAAACCACATTAACTTTCAGGAAGGATTCCTTCTGCTATAGCAGGTTTATTAGTCTGTTCAAAAGTATTCTTGCCAGGATTTTGCCAGCAATGGAGAGCAGAGTAATACCATGGTAATTTGAACAGTCTGATTTATCTCCTTTCTTCTTATACAAAGTGTTGATTACTGGACCAGCATGGTGTGTCTATTGCCACAATAAATTGATTGAGCATTTGGATTGCAATAGCCCATGGCTGTGTCTAGTATGGTAGGTTTCACCACTTGGTCTGCCTGCAGTTTTCACCATGCTCACATGGGAATTTTGAACCCGCTCAATCTCCTTTCATCTGTGACTCTATAGATTTTTCAGCATGTGTGATCCTTGCCCCAGGGGAGACAGTTCACTTCAGAAACTTGTCCTGTAGGTAAAAGCAATAGGCCATCCATTACTCTCTTCCTTCCACTCTCAGGTTAATGACTACATTAAATATTAAACAGGGTTCCATCTCCAGAGTGTCTGTATAAGTGATTTTACATTATCTCGTTCAGCCCTTCTCTGATTACTTCTAAAGTGTGTTGCTTCTTTCTAGCATAACTCTAGCAGTGAAAACCATGATTCATTTGACAACCATTAACAGAATGTTTAATATCAAGCTTCCTCATCAGAGAGTGAAGAAGACTGTGAAAGTGAAAAGAAAACAGGGATATGATTTGAAGTTGATTTCCCTTATTTAAAATGTTATTTCATATACAGCTTCTGCAAATTACTACCTAGTAGTCATGGACTTCAGGCTTATTGGAGGGATGGGCGAGAAATAAATTGAACCTTTTCTACCAGTTGGGATTACATTCATAAACCAATGGTCATGGTTAGCAAATTATAGAATCATGGAATCCTTCGGCTTGGAAATGACCTTTAAGATCACTGAGTCCAACCACTAACCCTACACTACCAAGTCCACCGAGTGCCACAGGTACATGTCTTCTAAATACTTCTAAGGATGGTGACACAACTGCTTCCCTTGGCATCCTGTTCCAATGCTTGACTACCCTTTCGGAGAAAAAAATTCTCCTAATATTCAATTTTAACCTCTCCTGGTGCATCTTGAGGCTGTTCCTGCTTGTCCTATTTCTTGCCACTTTGGAGAAAAGACCAACCCCTAGCCTTGCTCCCACCTCCTTTCAGGTACTTGCAGAGAGTGATAAGGTCCTCCCTGAAACTCCTTTTCTCCAGATTAAACAATCCCAGTTCCTTCAGCTGCTTCTCATCAAACTTGGGCCCCAGACACTTCCCCTACTCTGTTGCCCTTCTATGGACATACTCCAGAACTCAGTGTCTTTCTTGTAGTGAGCGGCCCAAAACTGGGCACAGGACTCAAGGTGCAGCCTCAGCAGTGCCGAGTACAGGGGGTTAATCACTGCCCTGGTCCTGCTGGCCACACGATTTCTGATAGAAGTCAGGATGCCATTGGCTTTCTTGGCCACCTGGACACACTACCAGCTCATGTCCAGCCATGTGCTGACCAGCACCCCCAGCTCCTTTTCCGCTGGGCATCTTTCCAGCCACTCTTCCACAAACCTGTAGCACTGCATGGGATTGTTGTGACCCAAGTGTAGGACCCAACACTTTGCCTTCCTGATCCTCATACAACTACCCCCAGCCTGCCAAAATTCTCTCTAGAGCCCTCCTGCAGATCAGCTCTCCCGCTCAGTTTGGTGTTCTCTGCAAACAGACCGAGGGAACAATCAATGCCCTCAACCATATCATTGATATTTAACAGAACAGGACTCAATACAGTGCCCTGGGAAACATCATTTGTGACAAGTGAGGTAGTACCCATTATCACCCATGCTGCTCCTTTAAATCACTAATGCTTTTATTTGTTCTTGCATGTTTTGCCAAGTGCTACATATGACATTTGAACCAAGACAATTCTGGGCTGTGATTGTGTCCACACAATGCCCTCTGGTGAGGCCACACTTTGAGTATTCTGTCCAGTTCTGGGCCCCTCAGTTCAGGAAGGATATTGAGGTGCTGGAGCAAGTCCAGAGAAGAGCAGTGAGGCTGGGGAAGGGACTCAAGCACAAGTCCTATGAGGAGAGGATGAGGAAGCTGGGGTTGATTCTATGATTCTATGATTTGTCAAGGTAAAACATAAAATGAGGTAGTAACCAAGACAGTCAAACACTGGAAGTTACATCTGTATGTAAGGAAAAACTTATTTAATTTGAGGCTGACTGAGTACTGGAACAGGCTGTCCAGAGAGGCAGTGGGTGCTGAAGATGTTCAAAACCAGCCTGGACATGATACTTTTTAATTTGCTCTTGATGAGCCTGTTTTAGCAGGCCTCCAGAGGACCCTTCCAACCCTGACCATTCTGTTATTCCATGATGTTATGTGCTACTAACCTAGGGTTTGAGTAAATACCAGGAAAAACTGCAGTGTAATATAGCCTAGCCCCTGAGGAAAGCATTGCAATCTCCCACCACAGGAACCAGCATGCATTTTGACTTAGGTTGGGAATTATTACATAAACTTGTAATACTATAGAGATATTATTATTGTTATTATATATGGGGATCCTGGTTTGAATATTAACAACTTTTTTGTTTTATCCAAACCATGAAAAAGGGATCTCAGGTTCTGGTCTAAAAGATATCCTCTAAATCCTCTAAAGTGTTCATTGAACATAATAGAAAAAGCAATCCTACTATCTGTAGCTGTAAGAACACTATCAAAGACATCCACTTCCACTAATAATACTGTACAGCGATAATCAATCTGAAAATGAGGACTTTAGTGGGTTTAATCTTGATTTCTAACGTCAGAAAAGGTGAATCAAGAGGGTTGCTTTGGAAGTGCACTAAAACGAAGAGTGGGAGTAAACACTCTGCTTACCAGAAACTAGTTGGTATGGTCAGGTTCTTTAAATTACTAGAAAGATACCTCTGCCTGAATTAAGGTGCAAATGAGTCCATCTGCTGAAGTCAATAGTACACATTTTTATTTAACAGTAAATGTGAGGTAGAGAGAGATAGAAAGAAATAGGAAAGATAGAGTGGGAAGAGAGAAAGAGGGTGACAGAAAGATAGATCAAGTGAAAAAAAATCACTACTCTATGGATTCCAGTGGCGTCTTGTTGATCCTCATCTGGTGATCTTCTCGGTGCTGAGAACCCCAATCTTGTCGAAGTGATGGCTGCAGTCTGAATCCGTTGAAGGAAGCCCAGGGTGGTGACGGAAGACCATGTTGGTGAAGGTCCTGTATGGTGAGGGAAGGAGGCTGAGAGTGGTAAGGAAAGTCCTGTATCTTGAGTGAAGTCTGTGCCATCTTTTTTTGGGCTTAGGCTAGGTGGGAACACCTCTGGTACCTCCCCAGGGGAAGGGAGTTTTACAATGGATGATGTATACTGGATCCCGGGACATTTCATGAGTCTTTGACATCTTCTAAGATGCTATAGCTGCCTGTTACATCAGCACAGGTGAATCCATTATGGCCCATAAACAGAGATTAATGTCTTCAGGCTATGTGTGAATTGTCCTGATGCTTCCCCAGAGGGGAGTTATCACAGCAGAGTTATTTGTACAAGGACAAGGAAACACTACCCTGCCTTGCAGGGTTTGCTTCTTTCCTTTATTTTGTTTAAAACCCAGCTTGCAGCCCAAGGCAGTGAGTGTGTGTGAGGCACCGGATTATATCATTGGGTTGAAACCAACTCTAATGTGTGTGTGTGCATGTGGGTGGGTGGAAAGGCTGAGAGAAGCCCACATTGGGCAGCCCTAAAGCAACTGCCAATCAAAAGGGCAGCCTGGGAGCCACCTTTATCACATCCCATGGGACCCCTAACCCAGCCTCTGCTTGCCTATGCCACCCTCACTCTGGCCTGGAGCCACAGAATGGCCAGTGAACTGAAAGTCCTGCCTGGGAAGGCTGACCACAGAGGGCCGGAGCACATAAAAACAGCACATGTGGCCTCCATCCTGCTCTTGGGACCTGCCACTTACCTTGTGAAAGCTGGACTTCCACAGGACTCTGGTGGTAGCTATCTTTTTTCTCTTATTCTTCTTTCTAGAATTCTCCTTATTCTCTCTTCTTCTCTGTCTTTTCTCCTTTCTTAATATTTTTGGGTAATTTAAAACTGATGCATTGCATTTTGCTAGGTTGTGTGGGTTAGCATATGCTAAGTCATAGCTTTGTGAAATGCTTTATTTTAGTTGTATGTTACCCTTTTAAACTTTTGCCAAGATTCTTATTTTCTCCCTTATTACCAGGGAAAGTATCTCCTAAGAAAACCTGTGCAGTGTTCTCTCTTTATGCTTCCTCGAAGTACTAAAGAACAGAAGGCTCTCAAAACATTCGGTAGGCGAATTTTTGGAGCTTGTATATTTTTAAAAGTAAAACTCCTGGTTGAGCTTGTGGCTCTGGACCTGGGATCTTACAGTGTGCACGCCCTCTGCACCTGGCTGGTTACTTTACTCGTCATCAGTTTGCACCTTGATTGTCTGAGCCATCAGCATTCCATTCTTTCTCACTTGTGGCTACATTCTTCTCCTAGGGTAATTGGACAATAATACTGCCTGTATATGATCTCAAGGTACCATCACAGTCCAAATTAGTAGGCATATTCAGGGAGAGGCAGACTTCAGTGAGGAGCTGCTTCTGGACGTTTAAAACAGACCCTGATCTAAAAAGCCAAAAAAAGAAAAAAAGGTCAGATAGCTGTGAGGAATCCAAGGAAAAACAAGTTACTTTGATTTCTTTACTTCACTCTCTTGCTGCCCATCAATTCCTGGTGTTGCCCCCAGCAGCAGGTTATCTCGGAGCTGGCTGAATCTACAGTCTCTGTGTAGCTCTGTGTAGTACTCTCTGCTGCAGGCTGAACTTCACAGATCAGGAATAAAGTGCAGTGATGGGACAGCTGAACACAAAAACTCTGGGATGGAGCTTCACTGCTTTAAACCTAATAACACAATCTGCAGAAGAAACTTCAGTTTCCTTCCTATTTTCACCACTTAACCGCAGCTAAGTAAAAAATGTGTCACATAGTTTTTATTTGTAATCTAGTCTTTAATCTCTGTGATTTTAATGGAATAATGTTGGTTTTTTCTCTCCTCTTTGTTTCTTTCATTTCCCCTCTGGTTTGGTCTACCCACTATTACATCTGTAGTCATCATCCTTACCAAACAAGCTTGCTAAATTATCCTCTGAATGTCAGAAGAAAGCAGTCTAAAATGATGATTTAAAGGAATGATGCTTACTTGGGTCAAGTAAAAGACATAAAACCCAAGGAGGTATTTTCATACTTTCTTTAGCTCCACTTGGATTGCATTTCTCTTTGTAAGCTCCCTTGTCATTACTGTCACCCTTCAACGACAAATCTCTGGCACTTAACACCGAGGTAGATTGGTGAGATAACATTTACCATGAGGTTGTCATTATTCTGTGGCTGATACATAGGAAATCATAAGTAAGTGACCAAATGAGCTAAAAGATTAGAATTTAATGGCCAAAATATAAATAAATAAAGGATAATAAAATGCCAGGTATTCAGTAACACCTTGTAAATGGGGCTATTTGTTCTATAGAAGCACCAAACAGATTTTGCTTGGTATTTATCTTCATTTGTTTCTAACTAGAACAGGCTGTGAAAATCACAAAGGACACACACTGTCTATATAAATTTAAAAAGCCATTTTTCTGCTTAAAATCTAAACACCAGTTAAAAAGAGTAAATCAGAACAGATTTAATTGGTATTTGCACACACCAACATTAGTATTTAGTAAAGCATCAGCAGGGGGAGAAGAACAGTTACTGCAGCCAGTCTAATTGGCCTTTTTGAATGAAATAAAAAAAAGTCAAATTTAACCAGCTGTTTGAAGAAGGAATTTTTCTTTATTTTCATAAACATGTTTATTTGTATGAAATTAATCTCCATTGGCAATAAGGCAGGATTAGAGTTGTTTTGCTCCTATTAGTTTGTGTATATTATTGGGGAGTATCAGTTATTGTAAACATCAACAGCTTGCTTGCTCGGCTTAGTGATCATCCAAGTATGATAAAGGATGACAGATTAATAGTACTTTTACTCATGTAAAATAGCATTTGTCCATGGATTTTCTCAGTATGGATTTCCACCTAGTTAGAGAGATTAGGAACTGATTTGCCTCCTTCCTCCTTTCCCTTTAAGACATTATAAGCAAAAGAGTAAAGGATATTTGAATATGAAGATATCTTTGATCCTTCTGCAAGTCAATCCAACATAGAGACAGCTCATCTTGCCAACATGCAAATCTCTTCTAGCTGAGAAGGTGAAGTGCTGGATATATTTTAGGAGAATTTGACAAGCTGATACCCATTCCTGAGTTTACAACTCTGGGTGCTACAGTGATGAATAGCTGACTTGCTGTTCTAAGAGCCAGGGCCATGTGATGGGATTTGGACTTAAATCTGAGAAGTCTTTATGAAAAAAGGTGATAGTCACTGTTAGAGGCAGAGTTTGGAACAGAAATTTCATCTATGCCTAATTTTTTTTCCATGCGTATTTTATTTGATGTCAATTAGGATTTCTATTTTAGGGTTTTTTTTCCTATAATTTTTTTTGCATGTGATAAGTTTAAAGTAGTAAAGCTTAAAAATGCACAGAACTAAGGAAACACTTATTCACACCAAAACATTATGTTATCCTCATAGAAAAGGTTGATTCACAGGAGTGATCTAAATGTAGACTTCATAGGCAGTCAGGGAACTAAGACATCCCTGAAATTAATGTTATCGTCTATAATTTCCAAATGAAAGAATATGTTCAGCATGATTCTTTGAGCAAACTCTTATGGCTAACCCATAGGATCACTTTAACATTGGAGTCTTTCTGCATTTTTAAATCTCAGCAAATTTTAGAAAAGGAATTCAAAGACTGTCAAGATTTTATTTATTTTAGAAATAAAGCAATCACATGCCCAAACTCATCATGTGCCAGAAACTCAGCCAACCAGGAAAGCACATGGAGCATCTGCTCAAGCATGCTTAGAAGGGGGCAACAGCCAAACAGGGAGGAGACAGATGAGGAGATATGTGATGAGATGTGTTGGGAGAGACGTGAAGAGACAGAGAGAGAGAGAGGAAATATGCAACCAAGGGTGCACACTTGGAAGGAGGCCTGACAGTCTGAGGGGACTTTGGCCTTTTGGTGGACCCAAACTGGGGCAAGTACACTGCTGAAGACCTGTTGCCTGTGGAGTGATAGTAAAATGCACAGAGGAGTAGAGGAAACCCAGTAGGGAGCATGAAGGAACACGGCAAAGCCACTAGGAAAGTAAAAGCAACAGAAAGAAAACAATACACTCCACTCCAAACTTTAGTCACCTTATCGAAGCAATTAGCAGGGACTGTCTGTAAAGTGTAGCCAAAACAATTGTTGTCAAGACTAGGAAGGTGCAAGAAAGGGTAATTGGCTTAAATTAAGCTTTGAGAAGGTATTTAACTGTTTATTTTTTATGATTTCTGTTTTATTAGTGCTACTGGATTCTTGAAAAGATGCTTTAAGCTTCATAGAAGGCATTTTTTCTTCCAGAAACTTGTTTCTCCTTCATGTTCCTACCAGAAAGAACTGGGTCTCCTGTGTATAATTCTGTTTAGACAGCAGTTAGAACAGCTCTGCTTTATTTTGACTTTTCAACCCTTTTGATAAAACCCAAACCTTCCAGTGTGGTCATTCTCAATTTGTCTCAATTTCTGCTAAGCATTCCTTTTCCATTCTGTTCAACTTGTCAAGCAGCCACGTCACTTGGTCAAGACCTGAGGACTGCTGCCAGAAATGATTCATGGAGTCAGGGAAACAAGATTGGAGTCAGGGTGTGTTCAAGGAGAACTGCAGAGATGAGACACTTCCAATGATTGATTATTAATACAATCAGGATCTCCTCTAAGTTGACATGGGACTTAACAGTTCATTATCCAAGGTGCATGACAATGAGGAGAACACTGGTTAATTGCTCATTTCTAGTGATCCTCTCTTCAAAGGGGCTTCTTCTTCCAGGGAACTAGCAAATAGGACAAGAGGACATAGTGTTAAGCTGTGCCAGGGGAGGTTTAGGTTGGACATGAGGAAGAAATTCTTCACAGAAAACATGATTAGACATTGGAATGGGCTGCCTGGGGAGGTGGTGGACTCACCGTCCCTGGGGGTGTTTAAGGAATGACTGGACATGGCACTTAGTGCTGAGGTCTAGTTGACATGGTGGTGTTTGATCATGAGTTGGACTCGATCTCAGAGGTCTTTTCCAACCTAATTGATTCTGCGATTAGTGCATTGACACTAATTATTATGTCAAACTTCACTTTATGTTTCTTCCAGAAAAAAAAATTGCTGTTTTATCATTCTCACATTAATTTACATATTAAAAAGTAAACCAGCTTTAAAATTTCAGATGCATTAGTTAATGTGTTAATTTTCTTTGAGGAACAGGTCAGCAAGGAAGATGCTGATTACAAGGAAGATTATTAATAAGTCATGTATCTTTCTGCGCCACAGCCCTATAGTGCTGGAAATGTTTACATTGACATGTATGCAGATCACAAGTCACCTACCTGTTATTGTATAAAAAAAAATTAAAAACATGTACATAAAATAATCATTGGTGAGCCCAAATTTATGAGATTTGTTGGGCTGATATTCCCAGAAAAAAGGATTTATCAACATGCCCAGTCTACTGAACAAAACGTGCCAAGGATTTGTCCTTAGGGTCTTGCAGTGTCTAGGGTCTTTAGTCTTTCTTATTCTATAGTTTATTGTTCAATGTCAGTTCTCTGTTCCTCACTGTAAACTGGAGAAACACTACTGCTAGAGCACAGCAGTTGGTTCAAACACCTGGGAAATGAGTGACCTGTTTTGAAGCAGGGCCTGAGTCTGTGGGGACTTGAATTACTGTGGCTGTTCAGCAAATGGTCAATACATAACATAACTGCCCTCAAATTCCGTTTCGTGTCTCCATCTAGATCCTCTAGATTCTTCTTTTGAAATTACACATTTTCTCTTGTTATTGGAACTGGTGTTAACTTTTGTCGCTTTTATATTATTTTAACTTTTATGCTTTGAAAGTAGTTGGGACCTGAATTTCTGCCCCTTTCTGTTTCCAAAGTGGACATTTATTCACAAGAGCAGAAATCTAGACTTTTCCAAAAAGGTGTTGTTTGATTAATGGTAATAAAGAAACTGTATCTAAAAACAAGTTTTAACCTCTTGACTGATTTGGAGAAGAGTGCATGACAGTGTACAGGAACTTGACCAAAGGTTGTACCTGACAGTCAGTTTAACTGACTTTTGGTCTATTCTCTGGTTTGCTTTATTTTCTAGTTTTCTGCTCTGACTTTCTGCTTCCTCTCAGTAATTTTATCTGCAAAATATGTTGTTTTACTACTCTTAAAACTGTAATGAGATACTCTTGATTATAAGGATTTTCACAGTAAGTGTTGTGAAAGATGCAAATATAGGTAGAACAGTCAGCAAAGCAGTAGGTTTTGATTGAAATTCTTCGTGTTTCTTCTGGATACAGCTTGGTTTGTGAGTGTTGTTTCCTAACACTGATAGTTCATCTATCTTTGTTGTGACAGATGGCCATGTATTCTTTACCAGTTGTAACTGCTCAGTGGTTGGCAGGTCTAGAAGTAGCTACTATGGAAGGCAATTTTTTCCAAAGAATTCAGTACAGTCTTTATCATGAAGGCAATGAGAGATTTGCAGTTTGTTCTTGCACTGTCCCTTGCCTCCTTTTTGAGAAACTGAGTGTCCTTCTCCACTAGTCTCTGACTGTGAAATTTCATTTATTCAGGAAATTATTTCAGAACAGATCCCAAACAGCCCTGCATAGTAAGTTACATTAAAGATGCCCTGTCTGTACTAATATATAGAGAAAGAAAATCTATACTGATTAAGGCAGATAACTTCTTTTGCTCTTGAGAAATAAATCCACTTCTCAGCAAGACTGAAGTCTTTCCCTATCTGTTCCCACTCATGTTTTCTGGAATAGCAGGCATAAGCCAAGACTGGGAAAGCAGCCCAATGTTTTTGAATTTCGCAGTGGGAACCACGATGGGCTAGTTTGAAGTGAAAGGGACAGAGAATGTTGTTTGCTGCATGGCATGAACAGGAACATTTTTAAGGCTGGGAGATGTTCTGGTTCTGGCCAGAACAGGGTTAATTTTGTAGTAGCCATGAAGGGGCATGGCCAGGACCCAAAAGTTATTCTGTACCACCTCACATCATTGCTTGGGCTGGGGGTAGGGGATCTCTTTTGGGCGGAAGGGGTTCCCTCTGGTAGAGTAAATGTGGTGGAGGGAGCTGTCAAGTATTGTGTATTGTCAAGGGGTTTCCGTGTGAATTGTTCCTTTCTTTTACCCTCTATCATTACTATTGTTGCTGCTACTTTTTGTTTTCTTATCTTATTGCTGTTTCCAGTAAATTGTTCTTACCTCAACCTGTGATCTTTACCTTTTGTGCCTTCAGTTCTCCTCTCCAGCCTGTTGCAAAGGGGCTGGGGCAGTGGAAAACAGGGGAGTGAGCAAAAGGCACCTGGTTTGGAGAGTCTTGGTGTGGGTATTGAACTTGGGAGTAGCATTCCTAAACCATGATAAAGATGCCATTGGAATTCTCAAAAAAGAACTAGTTGAAATTTATTTAAGAATTTTGTTGCACCTTTCCACAGATTCCAAATTCTGTACCATCTTTGAACAAAGATGGTACATCAAAGCCAAACAATCCATTGAAAGAGTTGGTGTATTAGAAGAAAAATGTAAGGTTTATTCTTCCCTCCAATTATTATATTCACTGTGAAGAATCTGTACTACCTCGTTTAAATCTTTCCTGGAGTGGGTCACACAGGAAAACTGATTGATAAGGAGTTGGAGAATTGAACTTTATGGCTGATCAGCAGACCTCTATCAACTCTGGGCAGAGAGGTGTGCCACAAATAGAGCTGTCACTGCAGCAACTCTGCTATTAAATCTTTAAAACTGCCAAATTTACGGCCTGGAAGAAGGGGCATGGGCTGATTCACACATAGAGATTGAATATGTAAGGAGGATACTTTGGAACTGTGGTGAGTTGTTGGTGGGAGATTTGAACTCTAGTGAAAAAACTATCTGAGCTCAGTGGGGAAAAGTGTACAGTTGTGCTGCTTTTCATCAGTTCAGTGACAGGCTGAAAAGCAGGCTAAATCTTCAAATACAGAAGCATTAAATCCAACCTCTTTTTTTTTTTTTTTTCCGAGAGCATGAAACTGTGAGAACAAAAAGAAGAGATATAAGCTTCTTTTTTTTTTTGTGCCAAAAAAAGAAAAAAGTAAAAAGAAAAAAAAGAATATAAGAAAGGAAAAAAAATGTACATAGGATAAAGATACATGCAAATGCAAAGGAATAAAGAGGACTACCTCTTTTCACATCTCATGCCTTCATATACTGGAAAGTGGAACAGGAACCTTCTGACACTTTTTCCAGGAAAACTGGAGGTGGTTGAGGTGTTGTAAACCTTTGACCTACTTTGAAGAAACCACTTAAATCTTCTGTACACCAGAAGGATGAGGAAATTGTAGATGTATGACTAAGAGATATTGTGATTATCAACAGATGTGGTCAGAATGAGTTTGAATTCATCAACTTTTTGGGACAAGGATATAGCATGATCTCTGCTGACAATGCAATTCAATTGAGTCAGCATAAATATAAATTCTACATCTAACCAAGAAAAAACTAGGTGACTTTAAATTGTGGTAGTAAACAGGGTCTAACAGAATACAATAAGCAAGATAACACTTTAATTTTGCAATATAAACTGTCTCGTACCTTTCACCTTTTCACCACAGTTTGCTCTATCATAAATTTAGGAAGTTAGTTGCATTGTGGTACAAATCCTTGTACAACCTCACTGAGTCATGTGCATCATTTCAGTTGTGCTATCTATTTTTGTATTTGCTCAGTGTTATAATACTGGCTATGCCTGAACTGCCAAAGACATTCTGTTCCATGGTTCCCAAGACAACAGAAATGGTGTCTTATTGTAGGAGAGTATCCACATTCGTACCTCATAGATTTTGCCAATAATGTCCCATACACTCATTGCATAACTCCTGTGATCAGAACCATATCCTTTGTCATGCATCTTTTCTAAGTTAAAATGTATTGACTGATGTCCTTAAGAAATAGGATATAACTTACATCTCCTTTAGTGTAATTTTTTTATATATGTCATTCTATCATTCTTGTCAATCATTTCTGATCATGACCTATACTTAAATCCTATTGCAGGATCAAATTAAACCTTTCTGGTTGCTAATTCATTCTTGTCTCTAATTTTGATTCTATCTTTGCTGAAAGTGATATGATCATTCCTGCAAAAGGTTTCAGTTTTATGAACATTCTAAATTAAAAAAAACAAATAATTTCACTGGAAATTCCCAAACAATTCTCTTTATTAGGAGGTATATACTACTGTTGCAATTACGTAGTTACATTTACACTCAGCTAAGCAGATCAAATAAATCACAGATAGTTCTCGGGCCCTGAGGCTGCCTGCCATGGAAGAATTTGAATTCATATGACTGAACTGTACTGTCCTTTTCCACAGTGAACAGGTTTGTTAGCAATGCTTTCCAGTCTGATCAACTCTAGAAATACCCTGGGCATATTCCTAAGGATAGTACTGATTGACCTGGGCCAAAATTGCACCGTTCATTTAACAGTATGGAAAACTACAGGATGGAACTCACTTGGGTTTTCAATTCATGTAGTAGCCTGTGTATATAGCCTGGGTCCTGTTCTGTGCTTAGTGCTGCCAGTGTTAGTTATTGGGTTATATTTTACATCAGTGTGTGGGTAAGCGGGTGTGTGTCAAAAAATCTTATGCTCATTGAATCTCTTAGCTAAACTTGACTCTTTTTTTGTTGAAAAAATTCCATCAAAATCATTGTGGAGCAGGACAAGTATTCACTGTTTCTGTCTGTCTAATCTGTAGACTGGTGCAGTCTGAAATTTGAGCAAAACTTTTGGTATTGATGACCAAAATTTTAGGAAAAATGGTGAAGTATCAAAAAAATAATAAAAAAAATCCTTCACAATACTGTAGAGTTTGATTAATGCATAAGATAAATATATATGAATTTCTACAGCATTTTGCCTGTGCCACTGTCACAAACAGTAAGAACTGTAGATGACATTTCATATATATTAGAGAACGTTTATGTACTAAAAATAATTTCTGTGAATTAAAGCTCTTTCACAAGAAGGTAGCAGTTACATGGGTAAGAGGGTGATTTGTATACAGCTTGTCAGATAATTAGGAAACAAGCTGAAGGACAGTTATCCAGTTGGTTAATGTTGGAAAGAGAGCTCACATCTGGAGAGACTGCAAGTGTTCTTCAGTGTTATTTTATGTAATATTTCTATTAAAGGCTTTGGCACACAAGTAGGTGTATACCAATGAAATTTAATAATGACACATGGGTGGATGGCTGACATTTATTCTTTTAATAGTAAAGGTAGAATAAATTATTTTCATTTTATCTCTTGGGGTACATGGGGGAGTATATGTGGGCTCTAGAAAAAGATTTTCTTTGGTTTTTTTTTTCTTTTCTTTTCCTCTCTTTTTGTACAATTAAATTAGGACACAGAACTACTGAGCTTTGCTGTTGCTGTTGTGAACTGATGCTACCTAAAGAATATATTCTTACTATAATGCAACATTTCTTAACTTATAGTGCTAATTCAGCTTCTCTGAGGACTCATTATTTCAAGCAACATAAGTAACATAAAGGCTGTGGGTTTTTTTGGTTAGGACATTATTTAAAGCACATAAATGCTTTTTTTGTTACATTTTTATTGTGATGATGCATTTAACTAATGGTGCTTTATAATGGAACTCTTATTGGAGACTGAAATGAGCGTTACATGAACACAAAATTAATTTATCATCCTCTGTGCTAATAACAAACCCCTAGCAAATGATTCATAATGGTGCCACTTAATGTGCAACTTTTTCCTCCTTAATTGTCTTTAGAAGGTGAGAGAAGTGTTGCAATTCAAAGTAATATTGGAAGTAGTCTGCTGTTAGTGCAGGAGAGCAAGCTTTCAAGAGTGTAATGCCTGTGTATATCTTGTATCTGATCTGTATATATTTGTATGGGCACATATCTATAAACCTAAACAGACAAACTTTTGTGTTATTTCATGAAGATCTACAGAAATATATACACATACATCAACATGGTCATTCATATGGCCTAATTTTGAGCTAGCCAGCAACACTATTACCTTCTGGTCTGTGATGAGGATCTGTCTTTGAGGAAACCCTGGAAATCCATCAGAGCTGTGCAAAGGGCACAGGGCACATGGCACACAGCCCAGAGTATACTCTCATGGTCTGACACATACTGAACTAAAACTATTTCCATATGATAAGGAGAATCCAGACTCAGGTGTTTCTAGCCACATACTTCCATCCTTGATTCAAGGATGAGTCTCCATGGTGCTTGTCATCATGTAATTCAGAACCTTTCTTGGTCTGAAAAAAATACCAAAAAATCCTTTTAATTGGACTTAATTCGCTGAATGCATCCCAAAGGTACACTATCCAGAGGCAGCCCAGAAGGAGGAGTGGGAAGATATGCCTGAGAATGGACAAATAAGCCAGGTGATTTCTTTGCTCTACAACTCAGAGTCAGATCAGATAAAACTTTCTGCAAAATCTTAAGTTCTAAAGTATGGTCATCATCTTTATACCACACTACTTAAGTATGGGAGTTCTCTTCGAGGACTGTATAATCCCTTTTGCCAACACACTTTGTCTTTTTGCCCTGTGCATCATTTATACCTTAATGAACTAAATCAAAGTTCTTTTCCTTAAATCTCACATTTTGCATGTTTCTTGCTCACAATTTTAAGAATAGGGAACAGAATTAGGTTGAATTTTGAATCATTAGCTAAGTTTCACTAAAAATGATTCTGATCTCAAGCCAGTATAAGTCTAAGTACACTCAAATAAGTAGACGATGCCAGAATCTTTTCCTTTTTTGCTCAGTTTTTAGGTTTAGGTTTGGATATAGGAGGAAAAGGAGACATGAAGAAGATATTTTTAACTATTTTTAATTTATTTAATATATTTTCTTTCTTTACCATCTCCCAGAAGGTCAATTTGTGATCAAATGTTTTATTTTCCAAAAATGAACAGGACTTGGTATTTTAGGGTAATTTGACATCTGTATGCCAAACACTTCTCAATGAAAGCAAAAAGGGGCACTATCCTTACAGCGTAATTTTCTCTGCTCAGCCACAGGACTTCCATGCAAATCTCCAATTGACTATGGACTAGTACCATGACTGCTTTGACTCCATACCCCAAGTGAACCAGGAGCTCACAAGAGCACCTCTTTTGTTTATCTCCTTTTCTTTACTTGATATTAAACTAACATTAGAAAGTAAATATAAATGAGATTAAATATTTGTCTCAGACCTTGATGTTAAGGACCGATGATCCAATACTGTACTGATGGAAGCCTTTTCAACCTAAGGCGACTGAAGGCCCACACTAAGACCTTAAATCATCTTGTCCGGAAGCTGCTTTATGCTGATGATGACGCCCTTGTTACACACACAGAAGCAGCTCTGCAGCGTTTAACATCCTGCTTTGCAGACGATGCTGAGCTCTTTGGGCTGGAAGTCAGCTTAAAGAAAACAGAAGTTCTCTATCAACCTGCACCTCAGGAAGTCTTCCATCATCCCCATATCACCATTGACCAATCAGAGCTCAAATCAGTCCAGCAGTTCAATTACCCAGGCAGCCTCATCTCCTTGGATGGTAAGATTGACAGGGAGATAGACAACAGGTTAGCAAAGGCATACGGTGCCTTTGGAAAGCTTCATAAAAGAGTTTGGCGAAATAAACACCCAAAGAAAAGTACAAAGATCAGTGTTTACAAAGCCATAGTTCTGTCTACTCTCTTATACGGATCCGAATCATGGGTCATCTACTGCCACCAACTGCGTCTCCTAGAACGCTTCCATGAACGCTGCCTCTGTACAATCCTAAACATTCACTGGTCAGATTATGTGACCAATACATCTGTTCTAGAACAAGCAGCTGTCACAAGTATTGAGGCCATGTTGCTGAGAACACAGCTGTGTTGGGCAGGGCACGTCTCCAGGATGAAGGACCACCACCTCTCTAAAATCTTGCTTTATGGTGAACTTGCCGCCGTCTGCTGCAAGAGAGGAGCCCTGAAGAGAAGATACAAGGACTCCCTGAAACAACATCTGAGCCTTGGTCATATTGATCATCATAACTGGTCTACTCTGGCCTCCAGTCGGGACGCCTGGAGATACAACATCTATAATGCTGCTGATGCCTTTGAGAAAGCACGCAGGATCACTCTCGAGGAGAAAACACAGAAAGAATCGTGTCTTGCAGAATATACCACCTAAGGGGTCCTTCTGCTGTGCCTTTTGCAACTGGACATACCTATCTCGTATTGGCCTTTTTAGCCACCAATGCGCTTGCAACAAATGTGAGTAGAGCCCTTCCCAAATCTTTGTTCACGAAGCCTAGCCACGATGATGAAATATTTGTCTTCTGCGATTATTCCTGTTCAATAAAAAGCCCAGCTGAATGTGTGGAATTTTGAGTACATAGTCTGTCCTCCTAGATAACTATCGCTCAGGACCTTGTCAGGTGAGGACCATGAGCTGAAGTAATGTAAAATGGCTACAATGCTAAGGAGCCCTTTCCCAGGACAATTTCAAGTGCTGAATGTTGCATTCAGTAAAAAAACCCCTAATATTAAATCTGGTGCCATTTTTCTTAAAGAAATCTTTCTGCAATCAAAATTCTTTCTGCCTTCTACTCTAGCCTTCTCAGGGGAAAGAATGAAGGGCTGACGTTGCCCATTTTTCTCTTTTTAGCTCACAGAAGGATCAGTCTTAGTTTCTCTGATAAAGGAGATGAAGTATGAAGCAAATTTGGAACTGCTGGGAAGCAGCAGAGCACTGTTTCTCAGACCTAGGAAAGGGCTATCTGACAAGGACAAATCTTATGGTTAAAATCCATACAGGGTTAAGGTTACCTTCAGAAAACTGAGTCCTAAAAGATTTGAGAAGATATAGGGTCCTCAGTTTTTCCTCAGTTTATACTGATGTTGTTTCTCTTCTGGTGTCCAGAACTTTCCAGAAGAAACTGGCTTTATGTCTTCTCAGTCTCCAGCTGGTCATCCCTGAAATTTTCCTTACTTGAAGTAGTGGGCAAGTAGAATTTTGGAAGGTTGCCTTACCAACTTTCATTTTCAAATAGATGTGTAGATAGTATTTTTCTTTTGCTCTGGAGGCACAACAGGGTTTTATTTTAATTAGTTCTGTACTTCTAAAGAGTTAGTTCTGAGGATCTGTGGAGATCTGTTATACACTTTTTCTTTAGCCTTCTTGGAAGACAAGTCCAGTACTTCTGGCAGAATATTTGAGAGAAGGATATTACTAGATAAGAAGTGTATGGATTCTAGAATTGATTATTAAAAGTTTTTTAAAATTAAATTAAGAGAATCTGTGTGTTAGCAAACTCTGAAATCCAGTCTATGGTAAATACAAAAGCTGGGCTTTGAGAAGACTTTAATTAATTAAATAATTAAGGCAAATGTGGGGGGGTTTGTGTGTATTGCTGACCCTTCACACGATGCTTTATTTTCATTTTCTTTGTGAATCTTCAGCTCATCACTTCTTCAGGACTCCTGTTGTCACTGGTGGGTGTAACCTGATCGATGCCAGTTTATAATGTCTTCTGGACAGATGTCAGTGCACACAGAGGGATGCAGTGTGTCCACGGGAGGAAGTTTTCAGCAGTGAGGACTGGTATTGCAGAGCTGGAGAGACCAACACTCCTCTTTTGAAGACTACCTGAGCCTTGGAATAAGGGGTACTTTTTTGTGCTTTTTTGTGCTATTTAGAAATCAAACTCTATAGCAACACCAGAAAACGCTGACTCGCCTTTTTAGTAGCATTTTACCCTTGTTGTTGTACCTCTGCATTTTTGAGCCATGTAATAATACTGCCAAATGATCATTAGTAAGCCTAATCACCATTTAAATGGAAACAAGTAGTGTGAGTAAATGAAAGATATGAAGTTCATTATTTCACTTTGCAAGTCAGTAACTCCAGGGAAATTTCCATTTTAATATGTTGTTTGTTTCAACATAATGACTGAAAGGTTAAGATCACATATATCCTTTATATAATGTTAACAAACATTTTTTTCAGCCTCTTTTATTTTCTGAACAGAGGCTCATCTGCTGTAAGGTTAAGTTATTTATTTACTCACTTGCACGCTTACTTTGCCAAGCACTTTGATATCTGTCATCCTACTTTCCTTCCTTCTAATGTCTGTATTCTTAATTCCTGATGAAAATATTTGCTAATAATGGTGTTGTGTGTTAATAAGTTGTTTTAATGGAGAGAAAAGAGGTTGTAGAATATGATTTTTACCCTTTATCTCTGTGTTTTATAGAAACCTGTATTTTCTCTGGACATATGTTATTTATTACACTATTAGGTTTACATCAGAAGATCAGTGATCATGCTCAGGTATTGTTAAATAAATAAGGCTGTGAACTTCAGAGGTGCTTTGTGTGACATTCAAGATTCCATTTTACCTTAACGTCTCACCCTGCTGTTTTGCCAATGGCTATTGCAGTGATGTTAACATCTTTAGAGAAAGCATACACTGGATTTTTACAATTCAAACCAGAATCTGTTCTTTACATTTTTCCACCTTTTTCTTTCCTTGTATTTTACTGCTTCAGGGTAGAATTTCATTAACTTTGCCATGTTGGGAGGAATGAGAATTGTATTAGTTCAGAAAATATCTTCGATGCTTTTGAATAAATAAATAAATAAAGTAAAAAGATTATTTGGAGCACTGGCAGATTGATTTAGCAAAGAGAGGGGGGTCAGAGATTTTTATTTGTCTTAATGGTCTTCATTAGGGAATCAGAGCATCCCATTGAGAAAGACTGGTATCCTCTGGTGTCACCAGTGTCAGACTGCACTATAAACATGCTAGTACCTGAATTACGAATTGCTTGCCCCATAGATGAATGTTTGTCACAGTGTCTGGGAGACAGATGTCACAGCCTAGTGAAGGCCTGCTTATCATTCATGTGGTCACTTCTATTACCTCTGCTTGGACTGTGCTGACCTGCTATTAGTGACTCTAATTTGATTTCCCCCACCAGTGTCATGGGTTATTTCTTCCATTACTTTAGAGATTTAATTTACAGGGTAAACTCCATCACTTGAACGAAAGAATTTTTCATGACATGAAGAACAACTTCTTTTTGAAGATTAACATGGTGCTGGCTATTTATCTTGGTCATCTCTAAGGCATGAGGCTTAAATGTCAGTGAATGCCACTATATTCATCTGTTGATGCTATTTCCAAAATACGTGAAATATTGTATTTTTTCTCACTTAAGCTATATTACAACATCTAAAAATGATTCTGTGCACAGTGTTATGAAAGACCAGTTACAGCTATAAATAAGCTAGTCTGGAGTTGAGGCTGGACTCACATTGAAAAGACTGGCACATAGATATGACAGCCACTTGTAACAGTCAAATATGTTAGCACCTGTATCCTAATTTTCCCACATATTATTTGTTCTGAATACTTAAAAACATGAAGAAGAAATCCTAAATATCTGAATATTAATTTCATATTGTTAGTATAATGTTATACATTTTCTGGACTAAAAACCTTACAATCACTAATTGATTTTTCAGTGTGTTTGAATTCAAATGAATGTTCCTCCTGGAAAGCAGCAAACCTTGATTGATTATTTGAAAAAATAGAAATATTTCCTTACATAGTCAGAAGTGTAACTACAAGAGCTTCATATAATTTTATATGCTAGTGAAATAATTTTAACTTTGCCAGAAGCTTGTTTTCTTGTGTGGCTAAGACCATTCTTTAGGAAAATGTTTGCCAGCCTTTTAGTGTTGCATTCTCAAAAATGCCACCTGAATTAATTTCTCATGCCTTGGAGGGTGCAAGCAAGGCCCATGAATTTATGACTTCATCTGTGAAAGGAATTGGGCAGGGCTTTCCTCATCCAAACCTAACGGAAGGAAGGAAGGAAGGAAGGAAGGAAGGAAGGAAGGAAGGAAGGAAGAGAAAGAGAGAAAGAAAGAGAGAAAGAGAGAAAGAAAGAAAGAAAGAGAGAAAGAGAGAAAGAAAGAAAGAGAGAAAGAAAGAGAGAAAGAGAGAGAGAAAGAGAGAAAGAAAGAGAGAAAGAGAGAGAGAAAGAGAGAAAGAAAGAAAGAAAGAAAGAGAAAGAAAGAGAGAAAGAGAGAAAGAAAGAGAGAAAGAAAGAAAGAAACAAAGAAAGAAAGAAAAAGAAAGAATGGGAGAAAGCTGCCTTCTAAGTTCTTCAAGGACTACATGACTCTGAGGTCATTATACGAGATAGCAAAGGGAAGAGGCATCTGTTGATAGTTTGACTACCAAGGAGACGGGACAGTATAGGTAGGTATATGAGAGGGTTAAATAAAATTTATGCCAGGTCATCTGGACACTTGCCATGGTTTCAGCTGAATCAGTCCAAACTTTCCTAGCACAGTGGGACTGTCTGCAAAGAGTGAATTAAATGATCTTGTGCTTGAATGCCTTCACCCACACTCTGCCAGTCCATTTTATATTAGTTTTCTTAAGACAGAGAAGCAGACAATGAAGTTTAAGTTTTCTCATTACTAAATTATAATTCAGTAAGATATTAATATATATTTTTATGCACACATGTTCAAGTACATATGTGTATGTGAGTATGTATGTGTTGTATTTATTTGCTTTCAAGAAAGGCAAATCATTATTAATTTTTCAGATTCTGGCTGGCAGTAAACTTATACAGAGAGTAAATGATATCCCCAAAGATTTATATGGGACTACTTGTTATTCAAAATGTTTTGACTGGCAAAGTAGACCATGTTGCTCTTTCTGTTCACACGAAACTCAGAGAGAATCAGGTTTTCGCTGTGAAGACTTGTGATTATTAATTTATATTTTACTCTCTGCAACTGCTGCGTTTTATTCAGTTAGAAACAAAGTTGTCTTACAAAGATCTTATTTGAAATTTCAGAGGTTATCTCCCTCTGACATTTCTCCTTGTGTTAGTGCCACCTCTTGAAATTTGGTCCTAATTCAGTTAACAGGGGTGCAAACACGGATTAGAGCAGTAGAATTGCAACACAGAATCTAATTGCCAAGTGTTTTTTCTCTCAGTGATCCTTGCCTATTTGTCAATAAGGTGGTCTTCTGTTTATATTGTCATATTTGAAGAAGACCATTTCAGCAAGGTACATACAGTAGGATAGTATTAAATTATAAAGAAAAAAATTCCAATTTTTATGCAAATGAATTTATTTACATAAAAGTACAAGGAAAAAAAGAGTAAATATTCAGAGACATACTCTGATGTCATAGATCTACACACAGAAATGTAATTGAAGTTTTCAGGAAGCTATTTTTATTTAGGATCAGGGTTTTTTGCTGCTTGCTTTGAGGCACATAAACCACTGGAGAACAGGCAGAAAGCAAAGGATTGAATCTTCCCTTTTCTGGGACTCCTCCCTTATCTCAACATGTGCAATGCATCTTCTGGCATTTCCGAAATGAAGGACCTGGTCCAGAAGGTTCTCCTGGCTGCTGAATGATATAAAGGATGCAAGCCCAATTAAAGAATATAGTCCATTAAGTATTTTATATGTTTAACTATTTAAAAAATATTTTTCAAACTCTTCAAGCAGTTCTTGCATGTATTTAACTGCCAAAATCACTGCTAGCTGTACATTCACTTTAAGAGAAATGCATAATCCTTCTACTGAATTGTCTAGTCAAATGCAGCAGTAAACAGTTCTCTTTTGAAGTCGATCTGCAAGTAATTTAGCACAATGAAAGAGGTACTACTCTTCTTGTTTTCTTACTTCAACAGTTCAGGGAATGACATATATCTTGGTGATAGTTTTTCTTTCAAGTGCCTCTGAGAAGAGGTGTCACAGCAAAAGGGATATGAGTAAGGTGAAAGCCAAACTAGCAAAACTGACATTTTCTGAGTTTGCAGCATTTGAGCATCAAGGTGGTATTTCAAGGTAGTCAGGTCCCCAGATTCAAAACCTAAGTGAGAGCTTTAATTCCAGTTTTTGCTGACAGAGCAGCCCAAAGGAATGCTGACTGCAACAAACTTCTGAGCCTTAGGCGTGACTGAAGCTTACTTGACCAGATCACTTACTAAACCCAATGTGCCTGATGAGACTCAGTCACAGTAGAATGCGACAACAATGCAGAGTGGTGGAGAAATAGGAAAGGCAGCTGAGTCACTATATTTACAAGTCACTAATCCACTCTGTGTATAAACACTTAAAAAGCCTTTGGATTTGGACAAAATATGTATTGTGTTTTTTTTTTTTTCCTTTGGACTAATCTTCCAGATTTAATAGTGTCTGTTAAACAGAAATTGAGCTTTATAATCAAAAAATGCCAGAGGAGGAAGGGAATGGGTTTATTTTATGGTGTAGAAAATATTTGCAGAGCTAACTGGTTTAGCTGTTATTGACGAAGACCTCAGAAGAATTTATAACTGTATAGATGTATCTAGTACTGACACAAAATACCTCAAAGAAATAAGCAATTAAACCTATGGGTTTTCTAAAAAATACAGGCTATTTTCAAAGAAATATGTTTTAAAGTGCATGATTATATGAGTTTTTAATGTAAGATGACGTACAGTTGCATCTGGAGACCTTAAGCTCATCTAAATTTGCATAAGTTTAAAATTACTATAGATCAATTTGTGGTTGTTTTTGGATACATTATATTATTCAACTTCTGGAGTCCTGGCTGTGTGTGTTCCTTGTGAGAAGTGTCTATTTGATATTCCTGCTAGAAACATTTGGTTTCTGCAAGAAGGGCCACAGAAGACTTTTGGCTTGGCTTCAGCTGTCACTGATCCTTGGCATCAAACATCAGGATCCTGGGGAATACGGTGAGTGGGAGGTTAGAATGGAATTGCTGGGGAGCTGAACCTGAACAAAGTAACAGGAAGAAGAAGGAGGAAGTTCAAGATAATTTTTAATATAATTTTAAAATAAAATATTTAATAATCCTCTCATTTTAATATTGTGAATCATAAAATTTAGGGGTTTTTTAATGTAAAGGTATGAAGGGGCTTATTAATACACTGGAAATGTAATGAATCTAGGGAGCTGATGTGAAAAGAGAGATACAGTTCACTGGGTGAAATGACTGGGAGTTTTATAGTAGACCAGGGGTGCCTATTCTGACTGGGAAAAACAGCAGATCTGAGGAAGGAGAAGTGGGAATCTGGAGCTCTTTGTTCCAGGTTAGGCATGTCAAGGACTGTCTTGTCTCTGCATGTGTCCTCTTTCCTGTCAGAAATGCAGTAGTTCAACACAGACTGAAGATTAAGGCTAAATGAAATTCTGTAATGACAACAGTTGAATGGAGAAGTCAAAATCGATAGAAGAGTGCCTTGTCAACTGGGCTGTTGTAGGAAAAAAATACCTAACAATAAAAAATGTTCCCTTGAGTTCTGAAACAGAAACTGGAAACCATAATACAAAGATTAATTCAAGAAAAATCCATTGGATAAGACTGATTCACCCCCTGAAGAACACCTTGTTCCTAGTTGGGATCATACTTGTTGACAGTGTGAGCTGCTGGACATAAAGCAGTCCTTGAGAATAGAAAATAAGCAATCATATATATTTTAGTTTTAGCTCACCATTGTATTCCATAAGGAAGACTTGTGTAATTGAAAAAGAGCCTTGCACAAAGAGGGAAATAATCTATATATAAACAAGTAGACAATAATTGTAATATCAGGCTATTTTCTTTTAAAGTGTTATTAAGGGCAAAATAATTTATGTTTAATACTTCCTACTGGCATTGAATTCAGAGGGCATTGTTAAAGGGATAATAAACAGAAAATGAAATTACAATGAGATAAGAAACCAATGTGCAAAATTTTGAGGCAGACTATAGTGGCTAGACCGTTAACTTGGAAAATGCTATTTTTCAGGTGCAGGGCAGAGTTACAGATTTACTTAGCCAAGGCTGAACATACAGAGAAGAAAAGACCAACTCTTGCTTCAGAAAGTTCCCAGTAGAAGGGAGGGCACAATGGAGTGACTAACAGGGGCATCTGGAAGGGAGTGTTTGGAAGAAGTAGCAAAGCATTCTCAGTCAAAACTTATATGTAAGTGGGCTGAATGGAAATTACTGAATATGCAAGGCAAGAGTAGGCTTTAGGAGAAGGAAGATACACAAACAGACTATATTTTACTTGGTTTTGTGTGGACTCTACACACTTTTGGGTAAATTGCTATAAAGCACTTTGCCCTGAAGTGGTTGCTTTTGCTCACTTTCAATCCACTGGTGTTCACAGTGGCAAGGGAGGAAAGGGGTCACTTAGATTAAGAATTGCAGACAGATTTACAGGCACCAGGGAGCTTCCTTCTGGGGATCTAGTCCATGTGCACCCAGTCTGTGATGTTCAATCTTAAAAGAAGTGCTAAAGATCAGGGCTCTCACATCTCTGGACTGAAAGGTATTGAAGTACCTTCTTCACTCATAACTCTGAGCGAAGGTGTCTGGCATGCCATCAGTATAGGAACTGTCTATATGCTGTAATAAATAAAGGTTTTCTCTACCCCTGCTGGCAGGAGAGATGTGGGAATGTACCAGAAATAGCACTGGATATGTTTGTCATTTCCTTACTATAGGGAGATAGGAATCTCCTTTCTGAAATTCCTCCTGATATCAGATGCAAATACAACATGTATTTTGATCTCAAATATTGATAGAAGACTATAAGACTGTGATGTTTTGTGCAATCTGTATCACTTTTTGATTCTGTTCTCTCAGATTTTAGATCTACACATGGAACAGAAAACTCATCATTCCCATGGAATTGTCCTTCTCTTGTTAATAAATGTTAATAAACTATCTGCATTTATTTATTTATTTGAGTCTGTTGTTATTCATAGATTCTGCTGGATGCATGTAGACTTTTAAATGTATAAATATTATTTATAAGTAATTATGTGAATGTTTAAATTGATTGTTAGTGTCCCTTTCTCTGTCTTCTTTACACTGAAGTATTTAATTTCTCTGCAATACAAAGAACTATAGTTAATCTTGCTTTGATGCCAGAAACCAGACAAAACAGAACTGATACCTGTAACTGAATGATGTGATTGCCAAATGTGACACAGTGCAGTGTCTGGGCATTATAAGATCACAGGTTTCCTGGCTCTGGAGGTATCAGCTATGGCCAGAAGTGTCTGGTACATTTGGTCAGAAGAGGTTGATGTTACACTTGGACTCCACCACTGCGATCAGTGAATTTCACTGTTAGGTCATTCACATTTTTTCTTTATGGGCTGCATAGTCGGGCTGTTTCTGAACAAACCTAATCTTCACAACTGATGTTTTGTAATATAAGCACGTCTGTCATTTACAGAATATTTAGTAGTGGTGTCATGTATCCTATGCCTGCTACCCTTTTAGAAAGCACTTTCCTCTTAAATTAGGTGTGTTAACTTTCTGCAGATGCTGAGGTTTAGGCCAGTGAGGTGGATTGAGATCTCTGTTCTTATTAGCATTGATTTGTTAATCTGCATAGTGGTGAAGTTTATCATCGCATGACTGAGGATAAATGAATTGTGAAACTAAATATATTAATTTTAATATCATAAAGTGCTTGTAATACAAATAATATGACACATTATGATTGAAGTATATAGACGGAAAAATTTTGGTGGAAACATTTTTTATTTCATACAGCTTGATCTCCTCCATCCATTTTTGTATTCACCAAATAATCATGAAAAGACCTATCTTTGTGGTTGCATTTAAATATACATATATATGAATTAAATTCTGACACAAAATTTCAGCATATTTTTAAATTTGGAGACTGAGAACAATCCTGTTGACTTCCAGAGACCAAAATGGAGCACATGTTTCAATCTTTGCACCTTCTTATACCTTCTTCTGAATAATCTAGTAACAAATTCTCAGATGGAATTTCAGATTAAAGCACTGAAATGGGAGAACAGTCAGCTATTTCAGTTTGGAGACTTTTGGGCAAAGAAATTTATTCCATGTATCGTCTAGATGCAAGAATGGAAGAAGGAAGTTTGACAAGAAATAAAAAGATTAATTAGGAAAAGAAAGCTTCTAAGACTTTCCAGTAACAAGACTATTTCAAATGAAGTATGCTATGCAGAGAGTTTGCATGATGCAAGAATAAAATTATTTTATCTCATATTACAGGGGAGAAGAATAATTCAGTACAGTATCTAGGCAAAGAAGAATGTCATGAAAAGGAGCAATTGCAGGCTGTGAATTTAATGCAATCAGATATTATTACATAAAAAAGCTGTTATTGTTAATGTTTATGAGAAATAAATAATCTGGTTTTATTACAAGCAAAATTAATTTAGTGGAGAAACAGAGGGTGGTGGGATTTTTCTTTTCTTTCATTTAATTCCAAGGGTTTTAGGCCCCTCGTGGAGGCTGTAAGGTGAAGGGCCCCATCTGAGCCTGACACCAGGAAAACGTCGCAGTCGGGATAGGGGAAAAAAATATAAAAATGGAAAGTACACCCTGGCCACATGGCTGGCCTTTGTGTGCGGAGAGACCCTCCTGTACATGTACAGGGCGATACGTCATCAATCGATCAGGAGGGAGGGTGACACCCCCTCCCGAATTAAAAAAATTAACTTTTAAGGTAAAATACCTGTTACCTGTTGAATATTTAACATCTTATGTAACGAAGAGAATACAAAAAGAGCGCGTTTTTCAAACCGCGTGTGCTTTCCAGGCCATGTGACTTGGGATTGCACTCAGTGCTGCAATGAAGGATTTCTTGCTGCAATTTCCTTGTCCTGCAAGTATTTTTTGGTGTTTCATAAATTAAAAGCAAGGATTTTTCCAACAGGTTGCACATAAACACAAAGCAAAAGAAAATTCCGAGACCATCATTTTAATTTTCTTGACACCTAATTTAGTTTTGCATCATGGGCACAAGGTTCAGCACTATAGGAAGGTTGTGTTTACAAGGTTAGCAGGCCAGAGGTTTCACTGACGTGACAGTAGTCAAAGGAGGTGAGTAACTGAGCTGGGGAAGCAGAGCAGCTTGGCAGATATTGACTGGACTGTGGCCACCCAAGAGTCTGGATCATGAGACAAGTCCATGATGCCAAGGCAGGCCTCAGGTCATGCTGGGGAAGTTGCATCACTAGCTCAGGGTCCCGATCAAGCATCTGAGGCAGGTGCCAGGGCACCTGCAGTGCAGCTCAGGCAAGGAGCAAGGGGTTGGGCTGTAGCTGAATCCCAGCCCTTGAGTGATGGGGAAGCCTGGAAGGAAGGCCTGCTGGTAGATCTGTCCCAGGTCTGTTCCAGCGGTTAGACCTCACAGTGACACAGCAGCACATCTGGATGTGGGTGTGTGTAGCCCATCCCTGGGGAAGGGGAGCAGCAGCTTCTTAGGTGTTTTGGGCTCTGGGTTAAATGGCTTTGCACAGCAAAGCAGATTTAGCCTTTACTGAAAATATTCTCTATCGAGTTTGTTTTATGTGTAGATTCTTGATGTCACACAATTTTCTAACATTTTATTTTATGGTTATTATTTTGTTTATCTTGTATTGAACTGATTCAGTTATTAATTTCTTTTACATGAAATAGTGTTTACCATAAAATAAATTTATTTTAGATCAGTAACTGAAGTGGATATTTCAATACTTTGAATGTAGACTAATGTTTGCATTTCTCAGTTTATGTCTATGAAACCCAGAAACAAAGAAGAAACTTCACATTAGTCCTTAACCAGTTAGGTCCTGTGAGTCTTTCAAAAATATTGTCACAACACTTGGATTCTGATTGACCCACCACTTCAATCAAATGTATCTTAAAAATTTCCCTGGAAGAAAAAAAACAAAGCAACAGGAGTACTTAGTTTACACAATGACTTCTTTTTTTTTCAGTTCTTCATCTTTCACTAGGAATAGATGTATATGTCACACTAATCCTGATCACCCAGGATGAAGCTGGTGGAGCTGATTGTGTGAGTGCTGAGTCCTGGATGAGGGAAGGAAACAAAAATAGCGTAGTTTCCTTCCAGTGCTGTGAAAACCCAACATTTTCCATTTAATAAATTGCTTTATTCACAAACATGCAAAGTGGAATTTGGAATTTTTGTAAACGGGAAGCCTTTTCTTCTACATTCTTCTCTTATTGCTAAAGGCATACTGCCTCCTTGATCTTTCCAATTTCACAATAGAAGACAGTAAATCCATCAGGTAGGGTGGCATTAAAATGTAGGAAAACAATCTAATTCCTTAACATGGGAGTTTAAAATTTCATGAGCATATTTTCTTCATTTTAACTCAAGTTTAATCACAAATTCAATACTGCAGCTGGGCATTCAGTAATGTAGCTTGCCTACTGTGTAATGATTTTCAGTTCAAGTCCAACTGACTTCATATCCATAGTGATATTCTTTAGTTACATATTAAAAAAAAAATCCTTGTATTTATTTGCAAGTGGAAGTACACTATATTCAAACTTGGTTTTCAAAGAACTGCTGTACAACTATATACATACAACATTTGTCCTTCTGGTGACCCTTTCTTTTTGTGATTGCAGTTTTGACAGGTGCTTTTGCTTCAGGCCACTCAGAGGCTTTACACTATTAACTGTGGTGACATTTTTCTCTCTTGAATTGTTCCAGGGAAAAAGGTGATGAGAAAGTTCGACTTTCCTTTTGTTTCACTGTGTGTCTTAAGGGCTTAATGTCAGTGCCATGGTGACAACCAAAAAGTTAACATTCACCTCTAATTTCTTCAGAGGGATATGCATCATGGCACAGATATTTCAAAAGGTTATGAAAAATTTGAGAATGTTTGTGTCAACATATGTGGAAATTATCAATAGTAAAGAATCACCAACAGTGGAATGGAATCACAATTAGCATTACAATCCTGATCTAGATCTATAGCTCAAAGAAATCTTTTTAACAGTTTCAAGGGACTCAGAATTCATTTTTTAGTTTGTGATTAAAGAAACCTAGAGGACTTAGGTCACGTTCTCACTGCAATCTTAGGATCATTTGGAAAAGAAACCTTAAAAACCATTGCCCGTTTATTTAATCAGACATGATACTTGCTTTAGTGGCTTAGGAAGACTTTACAACATATATAATTTTACCTTTATTTCTTTATTGTCTTTTCTGATTTATTGTCCTCCCTCTTTTTTTTTTTTTCCCATTTGAGAAATCTCTTTTCTTATTCTTCACAGGTTAACAGCACCAGAATTACTGTAAATAAAAATGTTTCTCTCTGCCACATTCACTTACCTCAAATATGTCATAAAACTTTTGATAGTTGTTGGAGGGTGAGAAAGCAACTGCCTGTCAAAAGCTTGATATACTCTGGAGTTCAGAATCTAAAACTGGGGTTTTTTTGCTATTGGGTTGAGAGAATTGGCTCACATGAATAAATGAATTCAGGAGTCAATAAAAACTACAAAACTAAACAAACCTGAGCATTCTTTTTCAAGTTACATACAGATTTAAATCTACACACATGGAATTTATTAATATTTCTTGGACTTGTGGGGCTAAATCTTATTTTATGTGTACTTTTATTAAGATTAATGTCTCAAAAACACTAGTTACTTCTATGACACCTTTTTTCTTTGAATGAACACATTTTCTTCTGTATATATATGTGTGTGTTTATGTGTATGTATAGCTGTATAAATAATGCACTTATCCATATTGTCTTATTTGTATTATTATAAGGCATCTTAGTGATGCTGGTGCTGAATGATCCTGTATTTTTATGCTAGAACTATTCTGGCACTGAAAATAAGTTGCTTGAAACTTCTCTGTGGAAAATAGATAATGTGTAGAGAGGGTGTCTAGTTCAATGTTTATCTCATTAATCTGGCTCCAAGGAGACCTGGATATGATTCTTTGCTCCATCACAGATATCTTATTTGACCCTTGGCAAATTGCTATACCTCTGTGTCTCCATTCTTCAAGCTGCCAAATGACTGAGGATGTGTGTTTATCTCTCTTGAGAGGGGGCAGGGTAGGTAGAGAATAGGAGAAATGAGGAAGGTTTTGAGGATAAACACTCAAATATGGCAATAATGGGATTATGCAAGACCATCCCCACCACTCAAAAAAACCCCAAAAAACCAAAAAAGCCAAAGCAAAGACATAAAAAAAGAAAACAAGAAGAAAATAATCTCTGTGAAATTATCTGGGTTGCTATTTTTGCAGGCCAATATTCCACTGTTGATTTCCTTGTACTGTGGTGCTAGTGTAACTGAATAAAATACCATCACCTCCTTTATATATATACATAAATATATATATATATGGGATATATTGAACAAACCTCCTCCTGGAAATCACAGGCATTCAGTAGTCCTGTTAAGCAGCTCTAAGGACAGAAAAAGCATGCTGCATTATAGGTCACTGACAGGAGGTTTATCATCATATCAAATTTATTTTCTATACTTTTTATAAAGACACTTTTGAGAAACAATCTTCATCTGTCAAAAACTACTAAAGGGCAAGGGATGGAGTTTTAAATGATTATTCCTGTGACAATAAAGGCAGTTATTTCAAGTTCATATTATGCTAGATTGAAGCAGTATATCACTAGTTAATGTATGCATGACCCATTATACCTTTCTTTATGTATTTCAGGTAATACTTGCCTCTGTACCAAACAAAATTTTATCAGTATTAGGAATTCATGATCAGAATGTTTCCAAAATATCTCAGACAATGTAGCCAGTCACCTACTATGACAGAACAATGTTTTGTTTGAACCAATATTTTTAAAAATCTATGCTTGATTTCTGTATTCAGTCCCAAAATCTATATTTAAACACTTTAACAAATAAGGCCTTGTTTACAGAGACACTAATAACCTATTCTATGTATCAGAGCTGTGCTGTTTACATATATATTAAAATGATAGACAAAGCCAAGTCAGAGAAGAAATCTGTGATAACAAATATCTTTGAAATTTTTCTTTCTGGTGTTTTCTGTGTCTTTTTTTTTCTTTTTGTATGTTATCTATGCCTAATAATTTTTTTCCTTTTCCTCCTGATAATTCTCATCAAAATAATTTATTTTCATAAAAAACATATGAAGAAGGAAATGTTTCCATTCTATTCAAATACCCGAAATTTATTTTTAAAAATAAACTCTTTTCATATAAAACTACTATTTTATATGAAGATCCTCTATTAAAAATGAGATGACAGAAATGTCATTTACAGCAAGTAGGAGAAAAGAATGTTGTAACTTAAGTAGGTCTCAAATTAAAGATCAATAACTTAAGAAGGAAATCTTTTAACTTACCTGTGTCACCCTTGCCTTTCTCATTGGAAGAAATGGCTTTAACTCGATGAAATCATAAAATTGGTAGGTTAATAGCAAAAAAACTGGCAAGTTCGTATAACATAACAAAAGGTAAGAATGATTAAGTCACTAGGCTCTTGGATATAAAAGAGATTAATAGGCTTTTTAATCGCTGTGTGAATTAATTTGCATGAATGATACCTGGAACCCAGAGAAGAATGAAAAGCTCTTAATGCCAACATAAATGATCTGTATTCTCTTAAATGATCATACATTGAAAAACAAAAGGGAAAATTCTTTGATGCAAATGTCACCTTTACCGAAATTCCCAAGTTCATAGAAAGTCTAATTAAGGCACTGGTCAAGACAGCCCTGCTAATGATTTTCTAAAAGGTCTCATCATTCTCTGAGCGATCACAGGATGATTAAGCAAGATTGTTTTAAAACAAATAGTCATTCTCCAGTTTTTGCACTTGATTCTGGTGCCACTATGATTGCTAATTATAAAGAGTCTGTTGCATCTTATTTGCAATCTTGAAAACATATGAGAGTTTCAACATCATAGCATTTGGCTTTTCCCAGATTACCTAGATATCTAATTCAGTTTGCGCTCAAAGCTCACCCCATGTTTTTGTCACAGTAAGGCACCTACTTCATCAATTCACTCACAGAGAATATTGACCCCTTCAGAGTTTCAAGGATCTCTTTGTACTTTCAGTCATCTAGTAAGATGTTATGATAATATTGTGATCCACAGGAGGTCTTACTCATTGTCATCTTCACTTGTCATAAGGAGAGAGATAGCTTGAAGGCTGTCACCTGAATACAAGGGTGTATCTCCCTGCTTCCCCCCATTTTTTTAGAAGAGGTTCATACCTCAGAGTTACTCTACAGATCTACTTAGGATGTGCCACATGATCTACACAAGAGGAGGATGGGAACTAATCTCTGTGTGCAAAGTAATTCATCATGGTATGTATGCTGGCTCTGTGGTAAGTAAATTGTATAGAAGCAAACAGAAAACTCCAAAGGAATGGGAGGACAAAAATGAGGAAAAAAATATCCCAACTAAATTATTCCTTTGCAGTAGCATTTTTCTTTGGGTTTACTTCCGGCAAATGGGTTTCATCTGCAGACATACATCAGAGACAGGTAAATTACAATGTGGCTTTACTTTTCCTTTCCACTGTCTTGAACACAGGCCACAGGGGTGCAAGACTAATTCTGTATAGAATTAGAGTAGTGCTGAGAGTAGTGCTGAGAGCCAAAAAGGGTCTTTGTGATATGAGCTGACCTCTTGTGTATAGTAGCACCTTTGCCATTGCTTTTTCCTATAAGTTGCACAGGTGAAATTAGCAGCCCTGAAGCTGGAAATTGTGAATAGAATCATGGCAGCACTAAATCCATCTGCAGAATTTCTTAAACTGTTCAGTATGTCTAAGCTTGGCTAAGCTTTTCAGAGGCAGCTAGAGTGTCAAAAAATGTCTTAAAACCCATTTTAAATTTTAAGAACATAAACTCAAAACAGGATTTTGCAAGTTTTCTGAACTCATTATACTGCAAGTTTTCAA
>NW_016690185.1:4549534-4591405 GCF_001604755.1 Lepidothrix coronata | reverse complement strand
CCTGGTCTCACAAAAGGACTTAGAAGTTGGAGTCCTTGAATATGGGTCTTGACTTAGCACATAGTTTCCTAGGGAGAATAGGGTGGTGTCGTGGTTTAGGAATGGTACCCCTCACTTTAGTTCTCCCACTGAGAATCTCCAAACCATGTGCCACTCACTCACCATGTGCCCCATCCCCACCCCTGTGTCAGGCTGGAGTGGAGAAGTGGAGGCACAAAAGATGAAAATCATGGGTTGAGATAAGAACAAGTTACTGGTGTGGTGGGGGGAAAACAGTTTTCCCCCTGAAGCTATAAAATGGTAAACACCCAGGGGGTGGTGACCCTTGGGGTTTGAACCAATGAGAGCTTTTGCAAAATATAAACATATCATAAGCAGATCGAAAAAGAAGGTTGTAGTGGTAGTTGTTGGAGAGGTGGCCATGTCGTGAAGCCACGAGCTGAGGGGCCCGCAGCCTCACTGGGGGCTGAGCCCCCCACAGCCCCTGGCTGAGGGGGTACAGGGACTTGGAACAGTGTAAGACTGGGCTAAGTATCTGTAGCTAGAAAGCTGAAAAAGTGGCAGCCATGGTCTGAGACCACGAGGAGACAGGGGGCTAGGAGCCCTGCTGGGGGCCAAGGCCCCACCAGCCCCCCGCCTGGGGCTGCAGAAACTCGGAAATAGTGTTATACTGGGCTGAGTACTGTGGCCAAGAGCTGAGGGAGTTTTTCTGCACTGTAAGTGGGCAGCAGGAGTGGCAACAGAAACAGCACTGAACAGACAACTGTGGCTGAGAGCCAAGAAGATAAGAGACAAGCAGCAAAGACGGCATTGCAGGCAAGCTGAGAGACACAGAGATGTCTGACGAAGGGAGGGAGAGAGGACTAAGCTCAACAAAGAGAGTTTTGGGGTAAGACTGAATTAAATCTCCCCAAAACCCCTTTGAGACCCCTCCTGGGAGGAGGGGGTGGACTTCTACTTGATGGGAGTCCTAAAATGCAGCATGCACCGGAGAGAGGACCTGAGAAGCTCAGAGACGTCCTGGAAGCTGGACCAGGCCGGCTGGCTGGAATGTGGGGGAAGTGGCCTTCTGCCCTTGCTGCTGCTGCCGGGCTGGCAGCTGAAACAGAGCAAAGAAGCTCTGATAGAACTCGAGGCAAAGGCCTTCAATTGAAAGCTGCCCGAGATGTTCTGACTCAGGGGTGAATCCCCTGAGGAAGGGACCTTCATGGGGGTCTTACACCCCATGATATGACATGGTGAAGCGAGTTTTGTCCCTGCTATGCAGCCCACGGAAGACAAGACCCTCACTTGGGTCGAGGTGCTTGGATACCCCCCTCGTGTGTACTGGCAGAGATCCAGCTAGAACTGCTGCATGAAAGAAGAGAGCCCACTGCCCTAGAGACACTGTTGCTTGGAAAGTAGAAAGGATCTCTTCCTTCTTTCCTCCTGGACTTTTATTTGGAGAGAGAAGAGATTTGAACCATTGTAAATACTGCTTTGTCATGGTAGAGATAGTTAAGATTGTATATGATGTATACTATTTATTTGTAAAGTCTGTAATATATTCCCTTCCTCCCATTTTGAGTCATGTGTGGTGTCTGGAAAACCCATCTCACACTGGGTTGAGATGTGGGAGGGGGGCTAGGACTCGGGAATTGGATTTTGGGGCTCTCAAACCACAACAACTGAAAATAGGAATGAGATAAGAAAGCAACAATATTAATAACAAAGTGTACAAGATAGGCAAATGATTCACACGTGATTGCTCGGAACTGGCATTACCAGAAGGAGCCCCTTCTCCCAAAGAGAGATGCTCTTCCCCCAATCCCCGGCTATGACATGAGGGGGTATAGAACCTCTGGGTCCCGGCAATACTCCTCCTGGCTACTGCAAGAATTAACCTCATCCTGGCCAGAACCAAGACAGGTGAGAAGGATTTGGGGAGAGTTAAATGAAAGTCACTGCAGTCAGCACTCTCAATGGAGGAGATATTACCTGGCTTAAGAGAAAAGGGTTTGGAGAGAACCAGTTCATCATTTAGAAGGAAGAGTCATGTCATCTAATGATAGATATTTAGAAGATAGGCAACTAGTCTGGTTTTCCACAGTGCAGCCTATGAAGGAAGAAAACAAGTTCCAGAGGAAGGTTTGTCTCCACTTGAATTTAATGTTCAGATTCTTCAAAATGGCACTCAGTCCCAGAATTCCCTCTGATTCTTCAGCTTGACATGGATTCCAGAGTGAGCTACTTTAGTGATTTGGTTAGTCCCACAGATTTCAGTGGGATAAAGAAGTAAAATTATACATGCCCAGGTATAATATTATACAAGACAAAATCAAAATTCTTTAATGAAGCAAAATTTTTACTGAGGGAATATGGCAGAGAATAGTTTGAAATAGGATTGACTCAAAAGTCAGAAGATGTTAACTCTTTAACAGCATTACTATTCAGACAGGTATGAGGTATGTTTACACAATCTTTTCTTTTAATTCCTTCTGAATTTTATAGCAGGATCAGATTTCCAGCATACATCTCTGCTAAGATATAAAACATGATCATAAATCTTGAGAACTACAGGCTAAAATTGCAATAGGCACTGCAAACTTTTACAACCACAAATATGTGGTTGAGAAAGAATAGGTTTAGTTACAGTCAATATTGTGTGCCTAAGTAAAGGTCTGGCACAGGTTGTCATTAGGAAAGCACTTTAATTTTTCATATTTTGGTAATTTTGAACCAATATTAAATTGCTGGGAAAAATATTTTTATGTTTTCTACCTCCAGTCTTGCTGTCATAAATGTTGGTTTTGTGTTTTGTGCCATTTTCTGTTTACTCCTAGGTACAATAAAAGAATTATTTGGTTTATTTAATTTTCTACAGTAGGACCTCCTGAATCCCATGCTTTTAATGTCAAGTTTTTACTGCTATGGCTGATTTATATCTCTTAACCAAGTGATCCTATTTGCTTTTTTCTTTTTAAAATTACAGTTATCAGGGAAAAAAAGCATACTTCTAATTTTTTACTAGAAAACATTGAACACGTTTAAACTGAAAATTTGAAATTCTGCTGAAAAAAGAACCATTGCAGCTTTGAACAAATTTGAATAATACTTAATGGAAAATGAACCTCACTGACTTGTGTTGCTCTTCCACTTTGCTGGCCAGAATTTTCATACACACTTTTTAATCACTGGTTCTTTCTGATGAAGAAAGAAGCCAAGACCAGAGAATCTTAAGAAACTGAGCAAGAATAATCTTAATCTCAATCCCCAGAAAATCTGGTAGGAGAATTTGAAAAGAACAATTTGAGATTTAGGTTAAAATTATATTATAATATTGTGGTATATTGTGGACTTAAAAGCATTGCATTTGCTGCAGAATTATGTCTGATATTCAGTGTTATTAATATTTCTGTGTTATGAAACATTACCAGTTCTCAGGAAGATGTCATGTGAATTTGTTTTAAATTTGTTGCCAGTCTACCTGCTGGAGACACAAAAATTCATTTTTTGCAAGATAAGCTTTTTCATTTGAATGGCTGTGAAAATCATCACAACTAGAGCATGTCTTTTACCAATACTTTTTCCCCCCCTTATATTATTTTGTGAATGCTCATAAAACACTCGATGATTTTTTTTCCAGTAGACAGATTACAGTATTAACATTTTTTGGTTCATAAAATGTATAAATTTATGAATCTTAATATTAAACTGATAAGTTTAAGATTAAAAATAGGCTTTAATTATAAAGAGGACTGTTATAGGTGAATAATTATACTCCTCTGCATTACCTCCATAATTGGTGTTAAATTCAAGCATCTCTGACTCTGACTAGACATAGGCATATATCTGAAAATTCCCTAATTTACTTAGTGGTCTTCCCTTAGGATACTTTTCTAGGTCATAAGACTGAGGAAATCAGCTTTTTACCATTCTCTGCCCATCTTTTATTTTATTAGACTTCATTCTGACAGCAGATGCATTAATGGAATTCAAATATAGTTGATACATAGATTGAACTAACAGACTCATAAAAGGCACTTTTACAGTACACTGGTATCTGACCCAGTGTTATATAAAGGTCAGACAAACTGGATAGCTTTTATGGAGCTCATTATTTAATCTTCATATTAAAGAGAACCTAGCACAGAAGACCCTAATCAAGATTTGTAATTAAATGAGAACATCATTCTTAACCTGATTATAATTGCGGGATTTTATAGCCCTTTTCCAGATATCAGCCTCTTGTTCAAGTAATGCAAGGGGTTTTATACAAAGCATGTCTTAGATTATTTGCAAATCAGTTATTAAATGCATTATATGATTTTTTAATCTGTAGTAGTTTTTATAAAATGTTGCCTTACCGAATTGTTGGTACTTCCCAAACCATGGTTTAAGGCAATAAGAAAAAGAATAAAATAAGTCAAAACAGTAATTGAATTAAACTATAAATGGCTGATACTCAGATTTTATGCTCCTGTCACATGTAATTTTAACTAAAAAATACAAATGTGTAACTGTCCTCACCATGCTTATACACCTAAAGTCTCCTTTAGTACCTCTTCACAATATTCCAAGTCAACTTTATGTGAAGAGAGTTCGACTGTCATATTAGCTCAAGTGTAAGTCACTCTTTACAGTACAATGGCCCTGAATCTGATTAAACTGAATGCTCTTTTTAGCAAACTAGATCATAATAGTTCCCTTGGTACCATTAATATCTAACTTCTCCAAGATCGTGATACCTCAAAGATATCTGGTTCATGGATTATACATCCATTAGGCTGAAACATTTCTACTAATATATTGTGATCATGCATTTATCATGATTCCACCAAGCATATGGTACGGAGTTCATACTGAATCATACTGATTTACAAAAAAAACCCAAAACCAATCCTTGCAAATTAGTTAAAATTAGCTAATGATAAAATGAAAGCTGTAATTGCTCCAGATTGTTTTTTTAAATCAAGAGTGGTGGCTTGGAACATTTTTTGGATGTTTCTGGCATGACGTGGTTAGGTAAGTATTTCCCCTTTTACATTCCTTTGTGTCCTTGCTTGCTTTTTTCTTTCCTGCTTTGGTGGTTCTGGATGGATGTCAGGCAAAGTTACAATTCTCAAAAGTAATCTGTCATCTTTTCTTAGTTCTTGCTCCACTTCAACCATGTATTCTTTTCATAAAAGCTGTACAAATATACAACTCCAAATCCACAGACATAATGAAGATTACAAGAGAAATATGTGGTGACTGAAAGTCAAAAATACACTGAAGTAGTACTATAAATGCACCTAAATGTGGTGGTACTGTAAATGTGTTGTGTGAGTATCACTATATTTAAAATTATTAGTATGTTCCTTGGATTATGAAAATGGAATTTTGAGATGTGTAGCAATTTTCTACATCAAGAAAGTGGACATTTTTATTTAAAAGTGTTAGATTTTGTGAACAAAGACTCATCCCACAGAATCACAGCATTATTCAGGTTGAAAGGGACTTCTTGAGATCTAGTACAATCCCTGCTCAAGGGATGACCATGCCCAGTTGGGTTTTGAATATCTCAGTGGGTAGAGAATCCACAGTCTCTCTGGGAAACGGATTCCAGTGTTTGACTACCTTCACAGTAAAAAAGTGTTTTCATGTGTGTAGATGGAGTCTGTGTCCAATTCCTCTTGTGCTGTCATCAGACAGTACAGAGAATAGTCTAGCTCCTCTTCCTTCGCTCCCAGCAAGTGTTCATACAGACTGGTAAGATTCACCCTGAATCTCCGCACCTCCAAGTTGATCAGTCCAAGATTTCTCAGCCTCTCCTGTTCTACAAGAGTTCTTCCAGCCCCTTAATAATTTTTGTGGCCTTTTGTTGGACTCACTTCAGTATGTCCAGTTTTCCTGGATGAGGGACTCTGCATACATGTGTGTGTATGTGTTTGTGTAAGGGGGTCTGAGTGCAGCCACTGGGGAGGGATCAGGTCACAGGGACCTGTGAATGCTGGGTGTATACAGGTCACAGGGACCTGGGACCCAGGGTGCAGCACCCAGGGAGACTGGGGTGTGTGAAAGTTGTGGAGTGCCAGAGGTAGCGTGTGACTGCTGACAGGCATCACATGGGGATTGCCATGAATTAGGGTAAGATGTTTGGGAGCCAAATACTGGAGAAGCCATATGTCTGGTCCAGGTACTGTGGAAAGCAGAGGGTCCAGAATGCCCAAGCTGGATACTGGAGTGACCAAGATATCTAGTAGTCTAAGACCGTGAGTCTGACCTAGCCACTGGAGATACCTGTTTGTATGTATGTGTTGCATCAGTGGATGAGAAAATGTAGGTACTTCCCACTTCTGGTTTTGACTGGTTTTAACCAGGGAGATGGGAATGGGATGAAGCCATTGCTGATGTTTGCATTTGTGGGAGCACTGAATATTTCCTGGTTTATGCCACTTTTTTACAGAATCTTGCATTGTGTGCATGTGTGCATCAGTGCCTGTTAGCGTCACTACTGTCTGGACCTGGGGACATGGAGCTGTGGCAACCTTACCTCTGTCAGGCTACTGAATTTGGCAATCCCTAACAAAAAGGAAGAGAATGGTTATTCTTCTCTATTCTAACTTAACCTAACAAATCTGGAGAATGTTGAACTTTTTAAAGTTTTTGTGATTTTTAGACCTAGCAGTGCTAACATCATAATAACAGATATGTGGTCTTTGGTGACATAACGTTGGGTTCCTCAATGAAACTGTAAAACACCTTGATGAGAAGTTAGAAGGATGCTTAAAACATAATCTTATAGTGACTTTAAAAGGTTAAATTGAAAGATTACAATCATTCTGCAACAACAGCCAAGATTTACAGTTTTAGATATCCATAGGAACTTTGAAGCCTTTGTGACAATTACTTGAAAACTCAAGGCAATCTGCAAGCTTTCTGGTCTTTCTCAAATATTATTTAGCTTCAGAATTAAGAGAAAAAATGCCTCCAAATAAACAAAAAAAGACAAACACAAAAAAAACACCCCAGAAAAAAATCCCACTAAACAGAATGAAACAGAATAAGATAATATAAAATGTATGTAACATTTTTTTGAACTTAATAGCATAACTTGGAAACTCAACAGAAGTTAAAATGATTTTGACTTACAGTGCTAACAAAATAGAATGCTGTTTGCTTCCTCTGTCTTTCGTGGCAACAGCTTGAAGCATATGTTTTGTTTCAGAAAAAGCAAACAAACATAGAAGTTGAACAAAAGAAGACAGAAAAGAAAGATGATGGCCAAGCTAAATTTTTTTTTTAAAAAAAAGCTTACAGAATCAGTATTGAAATGTAATAAGTGACAAAGGAATATAACTAATCTTAAAAAAAAGAAAAGTCAGTATCTGCATCATTCTTTAAGTGTCATAAAATATTAACAGAATCATCTGTAATGATTGAGGAATGAAGACTGCTGTTTTAAGTTGAAGTAGTGAGTAAAAATTAAGCATTTGTTGAACACCTTAACTTTAAAGTTCCTTTAACCTTGAAAATTGGCAACTGTGAGGAATCGTAAAAGTCTGTATTGTCATCTAAAGATTTTATTAAAACCCATCTCAGAGAGTTGCTCAATGCAACAGTAATGGCTGTAATAGAGCTGAGATTTGTCTTCAGGATTTCTGACAAGTCTGACTCTGAAATACTAGCCTTTATTAATGAAATAGTACTGCACAGGAAGAGTGAGTGCCACCACTTGCTAGCAGTTGAAATTTATCATTTCTGAAAAGCTGAAATCAAACAGGAACTGCAAGCCTCTTTTGATAACTATGCTAATCTTAGGCTCTGTTTCCTTACAGCCAATTTTTAAACCTAGTATCATTATTCAAAATAAAAATGAAAAATAAAAAATTGTGATAATTCTATTTTACTTATAACAGTAATTGTGTTCTTAACTAGTGAACCTATTGTCTTTGCTGATGAACTGAAAATTCTTTCCCTGGTCAGACCCCACTGTGAGAGCTTCTTGCCAGGTTTCAGTGGCGTATGCTTAGCCTTGTCATTCTGTTTCAAGCATCCAGGTTTCCAATTTTAGGCAGAGCCATCTGAGCAGGGCAGGAAGCAGGAGGAGAGGCAGGAAAATTGGTGATCATGCCTAAGGGATCATGCCCTGTGTCTTTCGGTACAGTGATCATTACCAGTCTTAAGGGTCAAATACCAAAGCTGTCAAAGGAGACTGTATCATGATCAGAGCTCTGCCCAACCTAAGAAAAAAGGAGACCTGGGACAGGTGACTCTGCTGAGCTCTGTTGGACTACTCCCTATCCCAGAACTCACAAGTTACCCTGGGGATGAGGAACTGAGAGTCCTATAAGAATACGTGGAAAGTGAGAGCATCTGATTCATTAAGGTTAGCTGGCCAAGGAAAACCAATTAATTTTAAAGGAGATAATAAGTAAAAGGGCAAATGATAAAAATGTACAGGGACAAAAACCTGGTAGACAAGGGTTAACAGAGGCAATGCCAAAGATCAAAAGTCTCCAGACACTAGCTGATAGGCCATTAAGAAGCTCCAGGCATAGCTTTGGAGATGGCCAAGCTGAAATTTGCAACTGCAAATTTCCCTTTTTTAAAGGGGAAAGGAGAGTGACCTGAGAATTTGGAGTATTTGTGGGCATCTGTGATAGGGGGACGTGTTTGCAGAGAGCACTGAGCTGGTTCGGCTGCTGAGCTGGGGACCTGTCAAGCTGATAAGAGGGGCTGGCGTCAGGGCAGGGGTGCCGGGGGGTCACAGGGGCAGTGGAGTCTGTCAGTGGTGCCTGTGCACCTGGTGAGTGCTGTGCGTGTGCCTGCGCTACCGCCCTTCAGTCTCCGGCAGCTGAAAGGGAGGAGACTCCGCTGGCTGTGCTCTTGTGTTACGCGAGCCTTGTACCTGGGTGCTGCTGTAGGCAGAACTTTGTCCAGGTCTAGCAGGCTGTCAGTGCCCTCTGCATGTGTGTCCCTGTGTCCTCTGCACGTATCTGTGTATCTCTGACACAACCGCTCAGCTTTGCTGTTTGATCCTTGAACCTTGCACCAGCAGTCTGCAGCTGCTGGATTGGGAAACAGCATGTAGGTAAATTTCGAGGCTTTGAACCAAATCTAATCAGATTTGCAGTGTGGAAGAGAATATCTTCTGAGGGAAATAAAGTAGCAGCCATTATTTAAAGTATCACCAGTTACTAAAAAAAACCATATTGGACCTATGCCTTTGATGTCCAACAACCCACTTTTTTTTTTTTTTTTTTTTTTTTTTTTTGTTTGTTTGTTTGTGTTGTTTTTTTTTTTTCTCCAGACCATTCTTACCCTTTCCCCTTATTCCGTTGTTATGTTCTTAGATTTTTCAAGTGACTTTTACACCAGTAGATCTCCAGGCCATAAACTAGGTCTACTTCATATGTTTGCATATGAAGTCCCAGGTGCACTTCTTAACTGCTGTTTAAAAACAAACAAATAAGATTTCATATACAAAACCAGATTTAAATAGATTTATTTAAAAATATATATAACAAATTTTTAAAAATACATTCTAATTCTGTAACAATTATATACTTTCACTGTTTACCCTTGAGTAGTTTCTAACTTCAAGGCATTTGAGCCAATCTGCCACAGAAATATTCTTCATAGCTTGATGGGAATCCCTCCAAGATATAAGAAGTCTTTGGGACCTCACCCATAAGAAAGACTAATAGTTTTCATAGCCTCTAAAGCAGGTCCATAGATTAGTTATCAGAAGCTTAGTTATGTTGCCTTGGGGTTTTTTTTATTTTTTGATGTTTTTAATTTTTATGGGTTTTAGAAGTAGTTATGTAGTAAATGTAGATTTTAGAAGCAGCTGCATTTATTCCCTCACCCTTTAGCACAGTAGCTACACAGATCCCCAACCCTCTTACCCCATTCCATATTTCCCATATCAAGTTTCTCTAAATTCCACTAACATATTTAGTCTTTTTTTCAAGATAGGTCTTCTTCTGTTTAAGAACATCGGCTCCCTAGCCTGATATAACTGCAAGATATAACCAAGGACTGTGTGCACTGTGTGCTCTGAAGAAGACCAAGATGAGGAAGAAGTGGTCCCAAAATGACCCCAGACCCAATTCCCGAGGGGTGGGTCAGGTGGTGGAATGGGGCAAAGGCTGGGGGGTGGACAAATCAGGGATTGGATGGACATTATTATAAAATTGTAACATTGGGTTGGAGGCAGCGTGTGCGTAACTTGTAACCCCAATGCCTGAAAGGCATCATTAAAACCTTCCCTTACCTCCAAATTAAGTTTCCCTGGAGTTTTTTTCTCCCTGAGTTTTCTTTTAGGCTATAGCTATCAGAATAACCAAAAGTAACTACAGACTGGACCAGGCACTCACAGACCTGATCTCAGTACCAGGCAGTGACAATGGCAAGCCTCTCCTTTTCAAATCCTTGTATGAATAATCTTTGTGGTTTATATAAGAATCTTTTAGCCTTAAGAAATTTCCTTTTCTTAGAGCAGCTAAAAAAAGATTTTAACACTAAAATTGTGTGTTGTAGTGTTCGTCAGTCTTTGTAGAGAGAAAATGAGCAAGAGTGCGAAGATTTAGAAATAAATCTCTGTTTCAATATTCATGATGTTGACCATTTCTTTTTGTCAGAACACTGGGGAGACCACGATGACTTATGGTTTTAGCAATTTGGATATAGCATTTGTTAAAAGCTGTATTTAAAGTTCTCTGTGGGACAGTCACTCCTACTGTCCGATTTTATGATTAGGATTTGCATTTATAAGGATTTTACCACATGAAAGAGGTTTCACTTGATTGAAGAGTTAATTGTTGTGGAAGCTTAGGCTCACTTCTCAGCTGATAAAGGACCACCAACCAACTTTCTGTACCATCTGTATTCTCAATTTGCCTTTCCTGTGTTTTTCTCAAATGTAAATGAGCAGTACTAATCTAGAAAATAGCATGACATTTAAAATAAAAGCTACTGCAAGGGTTTTGATCTTGGACTGAATAGTTCATGAAAGATATAGTGCTTGCTAGGTATATATATTATTTGCCCTCTCCTTACAACACAGTTCTGTTCCACTTTCAAATGCTCCATTATCTCCTCTGGTCTCCTCTATTTGTAACGTTTAAGATTCCTTTTCCATTCATATACACTATTGGACATTTTGGATCTAATTTTATTTCACAAGTAAAACTCTTACTGAGCTCTGTACAGGGAGAAACATCTGCCTAGACCATAAAGGTGAAACTCAACTGCAAATTTTTACTTTCTTACTCCAGTGTTTCATTTATTATTCTTTTTATATTCATATACTGATATGTAAATTTTAAAGCACTATGGAAACTGTACAGTGACCTTTGTTCAGGTAGTTCCTTTGTTTTTAAATTTAAGGTTAATATTAACTGTGTTCTTAGACTGCAGCACAGAAAAGTCTGTGACTACATTAGTAAGCTGGATGGTGCAATACAAAAGGATCTGAAAACAAAACCATTGCTCTTGAGAACCTGACATCCACAATACTTTGGAGCTTTACTGCAGATTTTCTCTAATCCAAGGCTTTGCAGTAAGTATCCATTATTAACTGCACTACTGAGAGTCGCCTTCCTGGTCAGTTTCATCAAAAAAGTAAATGAATTCACAAATAGATGATTTTAAAAAAATGCCTCAGAAGCTCAACCCCTCATCTGCTAGCTTGCTGTAAATTAATTTTGTTTATATTTTTTAGAAAAGCCTATATTATTATGAAGTCTGATATGTGTTTTGTACAACATACTCTCTGTCTCATATTGGCCTCATAAGCCACCAGCATGCCTGTAAAAAATGTGGATAGAGCCTTCCCAAATCTTCGTTTGCGAAGCCCAGCCATGATGATGACAACATACTCTAAAATTTATGAGATCAGATCCTTGGTCCATGGTTTTGCTCTCATTGTTTCACTGCAATGTTTTGAATGGTCGTCTAAGAAATACCACTTTCACCTCTTTTCCTGTTCCAGGGACAGTTTTAAAAATGGTAACTAAGGAATTGAAGAAAAAAAGAAACTGACTTGTAAGAATGATTTATCTTTATATTATAATGGACTAATGCATCTGAACTATACCACAGAAAACTATGTCCCACACTGATGAAAACCCACTAATCCAGAAGATACCTGCAAAGCTGGGCTCTGTCATCCACCACGCTTATCCCACAATTAGAGAATGCAATTGGAAACCCTTCACGGAATCAATGTGGAAAGGAAGAGCAATTGGGTGATTTAGGAAAAAACAAATGAATCTGTTCTTGACCTTCATTTAATAAGAAAGGAACTGTTACATTAGCAATTTAGTACAGTAGTTTCTTGCAGAAACTAATACAGATTATGGCAGAACATAATTCCATGAGAAAACGTGTAACAGGACAAAATTATTCAGTATCAGGTGGCAATTGCTGCATGAATTGCAGGAAGGGAGATAGAGCTAATTAAATGGAGAATTTCAAAAAGTAAAAGCTTGTGAGACTACTCTCTTAAATGAGAGGATCTCCTGGATGGGCTGTTTAAAAATATGCAGTAGGATTTCCATACATTCTAAGAGGAGAGAGTAATTTTCTCTCTGTGAGTTGACTGAGGTTTTATATCTTTGCTTCTGTTAGTTCAAAAAGAAGTTACCTGTAGGGTTTCTTTTTTCTCTCAGGGTAAAAAGAAATGAAGAAAAAGTTTAAGTGATCTTTTCTTTCTTTTTGTTCTAGGCATTAAACAACTGTGTTGCAACTTCTATTCCTTCAACTAGTTGAAACAACTGAGAGAAAAGTGGAGAAAGGGAATAAAACAAGGTGCTGGGCAAATTGACTGACTATATTTTCCTTCAAAGAGGCTATCAGATCCCAGCTAGAGGAAAAGTATCAGTCAGTCAAATACTTGATGTGCAGTATTTAGCTCACATAATCATACACTTTTTTTTTACTACTCTACAAGATTTGTAGCTTTTAGTCACCTCTCTGTAAGCTGCATAGATAGAATATGTAATCAAGGTAAGTTGGATGAACAACCAGACTATGAAGGTTTGTCAGAACAGTCATTATCAGCGGAGTCCCCTGAGATATCACAGTGATGTGAAATGATTTTCTTCTTCTGTCTTCAATGTTTGGAAAAGAAATAATTTTCATGTTGCTTTTCCATGTTTGGAAAATAAACATTTTCCAGCTCTTCAGGAGCAGCTCCGTTAGGTTACTTGCAGAGAGTTGCTTCACCCTTTTCTCTTGCTGTCAGGCATTCTGGGCCATTAGTGTGGAAAAAAGTTTAGTTTCAGCAGTTTTGTCATTTTCTCATGATAGAGAGGGAATTGTTCACCCTAAACCCACTCCCCTGATACAGCAGCAGAGGCTGTGGAAACTCCAAGTAGCCTCGAAGATGGGCTGAGCAAGAAGAAGTTTAAAAGGATGTTTAGAGCATCCTGTTGCTCTTACAGAGTTTTGGGCTACAGCAAGGTGCATGGATGAGGTGGCAAACAGCTGAAGGCAAAGCTGAAGTTTGACAGCCCCTGCAGCATCTGGATGTGTAGAATTGGCTGTTGAGAGAGCTGTTCCTGAAGACATTTGGAGCCCAAGTTCTTCTAGGCAATGAAATTCTTGCACAGGGAAGGGCAGATAATTTTTTTAACTGTGCAACAAAACATCACCTAGTGCATCACTCAGCTCACTCACCTCTTTTCAGAGACCAATCACACCCTTTTTCATAAGTAGCATCTGCAGTAGCCTCTAACTGGATTTGGAATTGCATGTACTCAAGTGTTGGTAAATTTGGAAAATATCTTGGCCAGGTTTGATTGCTCAGCTTCTTCAGCTGACTGTATTTCATAAAACAACCTGCTTCTTTAGAGCACTTTGAAAAAGCTGTTGTCAGAGAATGACTGGTAATAAAAGTGCAGTGGATATAAAAAGGCACTATAAATCATAGATGTGCAAATAATAAACTACTATACTGAGCAATCATCTCCCTAAGAACTTAATATACCCTGTTCACACTGTGAGAATAAAACCACTAAAATACTAAGTCCTTGAAATATGAGTTTTTGTTTTCTTCCTTCTTACAATTTATTTGAGACAAATCTAGCAGCAGGTGACATGTGTTAATATGACTATTTCTTAGGATGGAAGATCAAACCACACTACAAGAAAAAAAATGGAAGGCACTAAATAAAGCCAATACAGAGGTTCTGATTGATAGGGAAATAGCCAAGTGGTGATGGTGAATGAAAGAGATGATGGGAGAGAGAAAAGACTCCAAGAAAAATTCAGAAATATGAAAGCCACATACTTATCTGTCATCACACCTGTCATTGCTTTAGTTTTGGTCTGTTTGTTCTACTCCCTCTGTTACAAACACTGCTGTGATGACTTCATCAGGCTCTCATTGAAATGTGTCCCAGCCACCATCACCAGTACTTCTTGGGTGAAGCCACACCCTAGAATTCAAAACTCAACTATGGGTCACACAAGTGACAGAGCATAGCATTTCTACCAGAAACAATTCTGTAAGAAATGAATATTCTGAAATGTTATATTGTGTTTCCACAGTATAGTAATATATTTCTGTATCACTCAATTCAATATAGAAAGGGAAATATGCAAGGCACAACATGCAAAACTACTAAAGAAATATTTCAGAAATTATTTTAAATAATAACTTTGAAGTTCATAGAATGATTATTCTTGATTTTCACAGAATTATGTGTTTAAATTACTCAGTTGATCTACCAAATATCACATCTATTGTATAAATTACCTATATTTTATCTCTTTTTACTGTTTTTCCATTTGGTTACTGATGTGATTCCCATTTCTGATGTTTTAACATTACAGTTTTCCCAATTGCTTGACCTTTTAGACATTGCTGAAAGAATTGTGAAATCATATCTTATTATCCCCAAAAGAACTGAACTTCATATTCCTTTATGTGAATGGTTTACACCTAACACATCCGGCAATGTCTTTATCATCTGTAAAAGTAAGAAAAATGAAACTGAACAATTCAAAGTGCACCTACCGTACAGGCTATTTCCCTTTAAAATGATATCTCATGTCAGTGTGGCTACTGTAGCAATGGCTTTTCTTCCAGTGAGAAGGCAGTACAAGCAATTTGCTCAGCAGTGAGGTGCTTGGGAGATGGGTGTGACAGATTCCAATCTACACCAATGAAATAGAGATCATACTTAACTCAGTGTTTGTAGATATTTTAAACCTGTCATACTGAATGCCATAAAAATAGCCTGGCTATTTCCACTGCCTATTACCCTTGCATGATGAAGAAGTTTAACAACGTGACATTAATAATTAAGATGTACATTAAAGTCTAAATGCCTTTGTCATACTCAGGGCCATATATTCCAGAAAAGAAGGTCTGAGAAGTATAAAAATAGGAAAATATCTAATTCCCCTTGTTCTTTCCTTCTGGTTTCTTAATTTGACAATACATTTTTGACAGAGGAAACACAGATTCAGCCTGTTCAGGGTGCTTGATGCTTTATAGTGTAAAGCCCCGTGATTACTTTGACTCTGCTAAATTTAAGTTTAAATTCAGGCTGAAATCCTCCATGATTAGTGTCAGTTCAGAACAGAGCTTTTTGGAACTGGTTCTGCAAGTACTCAGGTGTTGGGTATTTTAAGTATGATTAGAAAAGAGTATATTGCTTTGCTTGTTAAATTATTCTTACTTGTTTCATTGAAAATCTTTAGTGACTCCAATGTATTTGTATCTGACAGAGGAAATTCAGTGCCTTGCACTCTTGGATGGAGTTTCTGCTGAGTTGGTGAAAATATGCCTGCATATTTTCTAAGTGCATATGACTAAGTTATAAGCTGCTCAGATGAGGCTTCGCAAAATATGTAAATTGATCTTTAGACACACCATTTCCATGAAGCTCAAATCATCTTTCCACTATGTCTACCCAAGGAACAAGCTCTGTATAAATGTGTGTGACTGCCATCTTCTTCACAGTGGTACCTTGGTGCCTCTCCGTGACTGAAACGGGTCTTGCTGGTGCTACCACTGTGCTGGGCACAAGGAACAAGTGTTAGAAAGTGGTCTCACTCTTGGCATACTCACCTTTCAGGCAGACTTAGTGAGATAAAAATCAGACTAAGGATGTGTCTTCAGACTGTAAAGTTAAAAACTTTGTATCATCAAGCTGGGATTTTGAAAAGGGAGCATTATTCAGTTTATTACTTTTCCAGACTTTCTTATAATCTTTTTACCTGTATATTAATTTTGATGAAATATGTCTTTATACAATGGCCATGATATAAACTAGACTTCTCCTCAGACAGGACATCTGTGGTATCAGGGAGGAAGTCTATATCTAATAGGTTATTACAGGATTTGGGTTCAGATTTAATAATGCAATAATGTTGCTGTGACAGATTTGAGAAATATTAAATATAGAGAAGGGTACTCAAAAGCTGTATAAGCTACATATCAGGGTATTTTTCTGACATTGTTTACATTTCTCTCTCTTTCTTTGAGTATTTTACACCTTCAAGCACATATGACTTTTATTAATTTTCAATAATTATGCCTATATCTGTATAGCCCGGGGAACAATTCTACACTGCTATATTCTACACATCCTTTGTTTTCTTATTGGTGTTTGTTTCACAGGAATGAAGTCAGAAATGAAAAAGCTAACACAAGCTTTTTAGTTTTTCCAGTTTACCTAAATCGTCTTAATGTGTACAATGATATAATGTGGGGTTTTAGGATTTTTTTAAAATATACTTTTTTTGTTGTAGCTTTCTGAAAAAAAATCACGAAGTCTTGTGATCATTACTAGAACGAAATTCTAGAGAAATTCCTGTGCTGGCTCCCAGCTGTCATTCTTGAGCTACTGTGGCAGAAAGGGTTAACACTGTATAAGAAGAATGTCGCAAGGAACCATGGGAGATGTAGTCTACACAGCAAGCCCCCGGAGAGCGTAATAGACGGAGCATTCCCACTGGACGGACTGGCTAAGAACTGTGGGAAATACATGATGTCACGGGGGATATATAATGAGTTGTTAGTGCGTGAATAGTTGATTTAACAGCTGGACATACATCTGTTTGGTCTGTGAATACAAATGCTGCAAGCTACAATGTTCATTCTGGATCCTTACAGGTTTCTGTAGACATATTCCATATGTAATTAAGGCCTCAGAAACAAAAGCAACCAAAATCATCATTTGCACTTTTTCTTCTGGAAGGGTCACTTTTGTAATAAAAGAAGTGGTTTGGGTTAACCTGAGTGGGTTAGAGTGTTCAAAGCTCCCTCTATATAACTAGTCAAGTCTTGGAGTAGTAACTATAAGATATTGATAATGTATTTTGGTTGCTTTACAAAATGTTTCCACCTAGATAACCACATAGTAAGTATTGAAGTAGCTTCATAGGACATGTCTGTGCTATGTGTTGTATGTCAGAGCATTCATAGGGATGTTTATGCTGTGCAATACACGTTAGAACATTTAACCACAGAGCTGTCTTTAGAGAAAAAAGGAGAAATAGCAGGCCTGTGTGGTATAGATCATATTGCAGCCATTGCTATCTTTCTTTTCTGTCCTAATTCTTCAGTTTTGGTTCTAATTCTCATGGTTTTCTCCAGTACCATCTAGACAATCTTTTTGTAGCCTTTGCCAGCACCTATCAGCTCATCCTACCGTGTGAGCCACAGTGAAGTCTCTATCCTGTACCTGCAGTGGGTAACTGATTCACTCCTAGTGTTTATAGCAGAACTGAAAAGACTTTCAGATCCATTTCTCAACCTGTTTATTCGTAACCAGGAGTGTGAGAAGAATAAGATGTTTCTTTTTTTTTTTTTTTTACATTTTATTTTTGATTACATATATTTTCTAATTCTTGGCAATACCTCTAGATATATAAGCCAGAGATTTCTCTGAAAGCAAATTTCTTTGGTCTCTCAGAAGTTTGCAAAATATGTCCCTTAATTTCACTCTATTTTTGATAATTATCTGTTTAGGGTCAAGACTGGAAGTTAATCAAATTACTGAAAATTTGAAGAAGCATTGCTTTCATGTAGTGGCATAACCTGCAATTCTTTGTCATCTCTGTGGGAGACGGAAGCCAATGGGACTCTTCTCAACAAGAAAACTTTCAAAAGCATTGTGCCTTCTACAGAACACAACACCCATCTTTGTTTACTGTTTTTCAAAAAAGAAGCTTCAATGTGTCTTCACATTACAGAAGACACATTATATACATACATGAATATAGATATAGATGACATATGTAAATAAACTTTGACCCTAAGCCCTGGTGCAAATTTGTGATTCAAGCAGACACTTCAACGACTTTTATTTTTGTTTACTCAAAAGGACACAATGAGACGCAAGTTATGATTGAAAAATGAAGGATTTTTTTCTACAGTAGGGCCCTGGAGCTTGCTGAAGCCAGCTTCTACTTACAGTATAGGGGTTTTTAAAATTTTTATTGCAGTAGCAACAGCTCCATGCATAATGGTGGTTTACACTTGAATAAAGAATAATTGCAGATAATGGGTCTGTCAGCATGAACGAATTAGGGGTCTCAGCGGTGGTTCCATCATCACAGTGAAAATACTAATTTAAAATCCTGTTTCCTTTCCTTTGACCTTATGCCTCATTACTTTAATGGCATTAAGAGTTAATTCCTGGCAGAGCAATTTATTTATTTATTTATTTATTGTATAGTTCGCTTGATATGTAACATTACTTATTTTTATAAAGGGGCTTTCTATTTCATATGGAATTTGGCATTTTATGATTTAGTTCTAGGAAAGCTGACTGTTTTTTACCAGTTTGAGGGCTGGCAGTGAGCAGGTGGAAGGTCTGGGTAGTCACTTGAAATGTAAAGAGAATACAAAGACTTGAAATCAAACCAGCCTCTTTGCAGGAAGGCAAAGAGGAGAAATTCCTACCCTCACCTGCTGCGGTCCTCAACACTCACCTTTTCATAGTTTGCCTCTTTTGTAGGAACACATTATGAATTGAGCTTTTCAATGTCTATTCCAGTATATATTCAAATTAGTTATTTATAAATACAGTGTGCATATTGTCTTATCACAATTACGTAGACTTATATTTTTTCACTTGGAGTCTCCTATTTAAAAATATGAACTACTAATCATGCTTTTAGTTTCATGTATAGTGGCCATTTGAAGACACTTTTGCATAGAAATGAAGGAATTAAAGTATACTCACAGAGATAGGATATTCCACAGCACATCCTATGAGTCCATTTAATGAGTTTCCATAGAGGAGAGGAAATTTCAAGGGAAGTTTTTTACCCTCTACTGAGAAAAAGACATAGCATTTTGCAGTTTGCCTCAGCTGCTGCTATCTCTTTTACTTTCCCTGCATATTTGCATGGCTGAGTACTGCTACCAGGTAAAGGAACCACTGTGGGAGGAGGTCAGCACACTGTGCAACATGATGAGGAGAAAGAGAGCAGATGGATCTCCTCTGAGACCCTGCAGTGTCAAGAGTCTGAACCCCCAGCCGTACTGAAGGAGAAAAAGATAGTCTGTGCTTATCGGGTTGGAAAATGGAGACTCCCATGGTGGTCAAAGCTGGGAGCTAGTGGCCGCAGGAGGATGGCTCCTGCTCCACCTGCAGATTTGCAACTGCAGAATAGGACCAGACAGAAACCTGGGAGCTGTGTCCAGTGAAGGTTCAAATCCAGCTGAGACTGAGCCCTGCAGCAGCACCTTGATCCTGTTAAAAGGTTTAATCTGAATTAATTCAAATAGATTGTTCATAAAACAAATTTCCGACAGTTTTCTGAGATACAAGAACTTCAGAAAAATTGATCACAGCATAAAATAGCTAAATGAATATTTGACCAAAAAAGGAAGTTTGGTTTTTTTAAAAAAAACAAATTCAGTTAGCATCTTTAAATTTAGCTTCCTAATGTTAAAATCTGTATTAAGTTTAGAGAGGTTTTTAGCTGTGTATGAACTAAAATATACTGAATGAAATGAAATCTAAGCAGAGTCAAAGAGAATAGAGATGTAACTCGCTGCTTGTAGTAAAAGTGAGCCAAAACAAACATAGGAATTAAAAAATCCTTAATAAAACCAAGCACACAGAACATTTTATTGAGTATTTTACTGGCTGATCTGCTTTTAAAGTTAGAAAGTAAGCAATTTCATTGAAAGAAATTTCTCTATGGCTCTTAATTCTTTCCTGAGCCCAGGCAGTATTTGCCTCTGTCTTTTAGAGTTCCTACTGAAACAAAAGACTGCTTCCTAATTCAGTACTCTTCTCTTACTCTGTCAGTAGGAGAGAAGAGACACAGAAAAACAACAAAGGCTAACAGCAGCAGAAAAGAATTATAGGAATAAAGGAAGTCAGGCCAGAGAAGAAAAAGATTGAATCAAATTTCCAGTCAATGAAACGAAATGGAAAAGAGACGTAAGGAAAAGTGAATAACCACAGGCGAAATTGTGCTGCCTCTGGTGAAGTCAACCAGAGCTGCTTCTGAGAACATGACGAATGCTTAAGAACTGCAGGAATCAGTCCACAGATTGTCAGAACAGTTGAAACAAAGCTCATGGAGAGAAGAGAGAGAAAAAAAACGTTAAGGAGATTGAAAGAAGCCGGAGGGGAACTTGAGGAAAGGTATGTCTAGAGAGAGAATCAGTAAAAGATGAAAATAGAAAAAGACAGGCCAGATTCTCAGCAGAGGCTGACAATTTAACCCATCTTATGGGCTGTTCCTGTCAGACCTGTATGTCGAATAGTGGTAAATAAATGATAGAATCGTGACAAATGATAAAATATGTTACATTTAACATCAGTAGCAGGGTAAAATCTCTACAACTTTTCTGGAGTATTATTTAATGCCACATTTTGTTAGGGGAATTACATTTAGTTTCTGGTGAAAACCATAACAAGTTGGCATTTTTAGTTTTTTTTCCTAGTATTAACTGAAAGTTTTCTTGTAAAAGTATCAGAAAAAAAATGAAATAATGTTTCTTTTTAATTTATTTCTGATTTACAGGCATGGTTTCTGTCCTCTTTACATGGTATTTCTATGAGTGACTTTTTCCATATTAGATCTGTTCCTATGTGATTATTTACTAATGCCACATGCCCTGATGGTCTTTTTGTAAACATTATATTTTTCATCAGTTGTTTGTTAAGATTAGGTAGACGTAAATTACTGTTTAATGTTGTAAACCTGTGTGATTCTACTAAATCCAATGGCTTCACATGGATCCATTTTACACCTGTCATTCCAAGGATGAGGTATGTTAAATGTCACTTGGTTTGTAAGTTTTCTGGAGAGGAAGCCATATAATAAAACCATTCTGTAACAGTAGCTGTGAAAGAAGAAAAACTATCTTAAATGAACAAATGTGTATTGTGAGTTTTAATGGGATTATGAAAAAATAATGATGAACTATTCTAAGTATCCTAATAGAAAAGTCTAAATATGATTTTGGAATTTAATTTAATTCTGGTTATTTGAGGGTGTTCTGAAATCCATTGAAATAAATAATAAAACCGTCATCCAATCATTTAGATGCCTTGCATCAAGCATTGTTGCATAGGGACTAATTAGTCATAACTTCTGGAATCCCAGAACCTCTGAAAGTCACTGATTTATCTAGGCAGGAGTAAATATGAATTGTTGCATCTAAGTTCAGGCATTCAGACATGACAATGATGCCATCCACAAAATATGACTTGACATGTCAAAGGTCCACTGCTACACATCTCTACTTCCTACTAAGTATTCTTGGCTTTTGCCAAAAGCTCTGAACTGAATCCAGGAACTTAAGATACCAGAAGTAACTGAATTAAGTTTTGTTTTAGAGACTGAGACTTAATTAATCAGTTAGTTAGGATAAATTAGCATAACTCATGTTCATGAAGAAATATTCCATGTTGTCTGTGCATGTGTGTGTGTTATTCATGGAGAGGCTGTTGCATGATAAATGTTACTGTAGAGTGGTAGCTTGCTTGTTAGGTTGACATTCATGTGACAGTACTAAGGTTTCAATTATCTACTTGCATCAATCAATCTTTTTGTTTCCAACACTGTTGCCTGAAGTAATGTCACAGCTTTTCTGTCAGACAGGAGAACTTTGTGGGAAATGTTATTCATTACAGCTGCAAATCTGTCACTGCGCCTGGCATGGCTTGTTAATGACAACATTTATTTCAGAGAGTTGTGTTTTGCTTTGTTGCTGGAGAGTTGACTTTGTGATCACAAAATATAATGAAATGCCAAGAAGATGAAGTGAATGAAGTTTGCCAAAAACGTGGCTAAAGTGATTCAGATCTACTAAAAAAAATGCACACACAAATAAACTCTTTATATTTTGTTGAAAACATTTAATCACTTTCTAGGAGCATAAATATGGGCAGAGGAAAAATGTTGGTTAGAATACAGTAAGTAGAGCAAACATGCACAAGCAGCAAATTTGAGCTTCATTTGGGTTCTTCTGGAAAGAAAAAGACTTTATAATGAATCTTTTAAAACAAATAAACAACTACAGCATCCAGCTCTTCTACTACTAATACTGAGATGTCATCCCTCTCCCTCATCTCTTCTTAAAGTACTGATGCATCTTTCATATGAGGAAAGGCTGATAGCTGGGACTATTTGGTCTGGAGAAGAGCTGGCTGGTGGGAAGTATGTAAATCCCTGATGGAAGGGAGTGAATAAGAGGGAGCCAGACACTTCTTGGTAGTGCCCACTGACAGGAAAAAATGCACTGGGTGCTACTAATAACAAAAACAACAGCAACAACAGAAAGAAACAGGAAATGTCATCAGAACACAAGGAAACTCGTCTTTACTGTAACTATCAAATGCTGGACCAGTGTACCAGGGTGAATTTATGCTGATACTTTTGGTCTGTGTTTGGCCCTGCCACCTGTGAAAGCTTTGCTCTTTGCCTGCCAAGTTATGGGAAAACAAGCACTGATAAACGGGAAAGTTGTCCTTGAAGAGAGCTTCTTGTATAAACTGTTTTAATTGGTACTCTGTGATTGGCTAGTTTTCCTCCAAGGGCGTTTGGAGGAGAAAGTGAGGGGGAAGATGAGGAAGGACGCCCCCAGACTCAATTAAGAAAGACCCCCAAAACGTACTGCACGTGAGTGCGGGGATTTCCGACGTTCTCACGCATGCGCACAAGAGATGTACTTACATAACTGGGAGGTGGGACTGAGGGCCTCAGGCTGGGCGGTGCTGGCCACACCTGGGAGGTTGTGGCCACTCAATTAACTGTATAAAAAAGCAGATAGTGCTTTCTTGAAGGGAGTTAATCTTCACACCAAGGACAACGTTGCCTTCGGAGGGGACGCCTGCCAGTTTTGTGAACTTACTGACTCTACAAGGATGCAGCTTCTGCTATGGGTAATTTTAGGCATGCTAAGTTGGTAAGATAACTTTATAGGCAACAGCTGAGTAACTGACAAAATCGTGCTGGGGGCTTATTTCTCTCCTCCTTCCTCCCTTTTGGGTTTGTTCATTTTGTTGGTTACCTCTTGGTAATAAATATTTGCTTTATTGAGTTCTTACGGTGTCTGGTCTTTCACGTGTCTGTATATCTTGGACCCTCCCTAATACAACCAGGTTCTCCAGAGAGGTCGTGGAGTTTCCAACTGTGATGGTACTCAAAACTTAGCTGTTTAAAATTTCAGAACATAGGCCTGTACAACCTTGCCTAGCTGACTGTCCCTGAGCAAAGGTGCTGGACCAGAAGACCTCTGACCTCAACTATTTTGTGATTTATGCCTGTCTGGCAGTTTTCTGGAGGACTTGTCAGAATGGGAAACAGGTCTCGAAGGGGAAAAACTTTAGGTAGTTTTTCTTCCCATGGAAACAGAAATTGTGCCCATTACACGCATCCTGAGGTACCAGCTTTCTTGGAGCAGGAAGAACTTTCAGTTTATAATGGGACTTATGAGCCTACCGTGTTTCTGCTACTGCTGTGAAACTGTGGGGGGTACCTGAGATACTGGATCAGTTATCTCTTCTTTTCATAGCAAGTGCTGTACTGACTGCTCCATAGGCATATGCTTAGACTGTAAACATCACAGGTCATCTTTCATTTGCCATATAAAATGCTACTATCTACTGGTGTGATGTAACTAAAACATCCTAATTCTTGAGAGATATGTTGTGTTGGCATCAAGGCAAAACCCATCAAAGCAGGATACACTAGACAGGGGCACAGTACCACCTTTTAATGGCAACACAGTCAGAACACATGCCAAGAAATACTCATGTTGCTCTTTAATTTACTGATGTTGCTACACTTCTGATTTGCTTGTTTTCTTCTCCAGTGGAAGATTTTTTCCTCCCCCTTGGACTGACAGGTGTCTGTGATAGAAATCCAAATCTCTCCCATATTCTGGAAAGTTCAGTTTCTCCATTGATTCAGAATGACAACCATCTCTGCTCCTGTACTGGGTCTGGCTGGGATGGAGCCAACTTCCTTCATAGCAGCCCATATGGTGCTGCTCTTTGCATTTGTGGTTTAAACAGTGCTGCTAACACATCAGTGCTTTGGCTAGTGCTGAACAGTGCTTGCACAGCATCAAATCCCTCTCTCTTACCTGTTGGATCCCAGAGCAAGTAGGTTGGGGGTGGTCAAGAGGTTGAGAGGGGACAGGTCTGGGACACGGCTGACCCCAGCTGTATTCCATACCCCATGACACTGTGCTCAGCAATGAAGGCTCAGGGAAAAGAGGAGGAAGGGGAGACATTCATGATTATGGCGTTTGTCTTCCTAAGAAACCATTCTGTGTGCTGAGGCCATGCTTCCCACAAAGTGTCATGACATCCACTGCAGATCGGAACAGTGAATGAATTTATCCTTTTCCTTTGTTTGTACACACAGCTTCAATTTTTCTTATTAAATTGTTATTATCTTGATCCATTATCTTGCCTTCTTTCTGTTTTCTTTCCATCCTGTTGGAGAGGAGGGTAAGCCTGGGGCTGGGAAGGTGTTTGGCTGCTGTTCAGGTTCCATCAACTACAGAAAGGGTTTCCCTAATCAGAAAGAAGAACTAAAGTCCTTGTGTCATATCATTGTTCTTTAAAAATTAAATTGACATTACACACAATTAACTTCTGTCCTTTCAAATATTGATTGCAGTCAAAACCAAGTCAGCCACTTACAATTTCATGATTCAGGATGCTGGAGGGCAGTTCTGCTTGGACTGTCTTTACTTTTAGTATCACCATTTTAGTTCCAGCTCCTTGGCTGATCTGTGCCTATGTCCAACCATTCTTTCTGAGCAGAAACCCTGCAAACCCTAACAGGTTTTTCCTTTTTCAGATCTATGGATCCACACTCAGGGAATGAACACCCTTATGTAAGAAAGTGGCTTTCTAAAAAAAAATATAGTCCCACCTTAGGGTTAAATGTCTATCAACAGTGTGTGGAAAAGCTTCAAATTAAAAACATGTGCAAACACTAGTGCTTCTTCTTGTTTGCAGACATATAATGCACACAATGAAAGAGAACACATCTAGTGTTTGGAAACAGTAGCTCAGTACTATTAGTAATGATGGTGGATGCAATACAGGTCTAAAGCTACTTGTGAATTTTAATTATTTTTTGAAATTTTCAAGTATATTCTCTTTCAGGGACTTTCAGAAAGATATTATATCCTCACTAGTAAGATCTGAAAGTGACATAGAGCAAAAAGAAAAAGAAAAGTAAAAGAAAAGAGCTCTACCTCACAAAACATATAATTCTATTTCAGCCAGAAGGAAAATATGAATGTTAGCTATTCGCATACTGTGTTTCAAAACACAAATTAATGCAGGGTCAGTACATGTTAGTTGTAAAACAGTACACCAGCAGAGCATGGATATGGAGTGACTTATTAATTAAATGAATGAGGAAGAGGGAATTATCAGCAAATTGATGATTTTATCAGCACTATGTATGTCCTAGTGCTATAGCAAGGACATCCCTCCTGCTATTCTTCACATTGTTCTCTTTATAATACCACTGCCGGATAGGCGGAAGGACATTTCTCAGGACAAAGAAACTTGTCAAGTGCTCTTAGTGTAAACTTCAGACTTAAATACTCAAAATGTGATCTTGCTCCTTAACTTTATTTTATTTGAATTTATATTTGCTCATCTATTGTATATTCCCAAATCAGGAGAGGGAAAAAGTACCACAAAACACACACACAAAAAAAAAGCCCACAGATTAAAAAAAAAAAATAAAGTGCAAAGTTTTAGCCATAGACATCTATAAATGTCTTTTGAAGTTTTTTCTTAGCATTGTAATGTTAATGAAGTTCAATAAGAAGTAAATGATCCAAGATTTACAATCCAGGACAGTTAGCAAAATCTAGAATATGAGTAACTGCTAGAGGTTTTGTTTCTGCTACTTTGTCATAACCAGTAAAAGAAGCTATTCGGTTTTAGAAATAAACTTTCTCTTACATTATATTAGATTGGACTCATTCTATTTCTCTGTGCAAAGCTGTTGTGTGGAGAGCAATCAATAAAATCTAATTGTAATTTATGCTAGACCTTGCCCTATGCCTTTGCAGAAAAGTGTGAGGGCATCAGAGATAATAAATTTAATACATGAGCATGAGAAATATGGAAATATTTCTATTCTGAGTATGTAGAAGGAAATTCTTTAAATGTTCTGTACATGGGATAAGATAATCAGATGCAACCAAACCAATAAAAATTCTTACTAATTACCTTATTGCTTGATTTCTTTTGTCTCCCTAATAGCTCAAAACAATTTAGCATGCAGCGTTACTGATCTGTTTGTCATCTGAGAATGCTGTCTCCTGAGCTTTTGAGTTCTCAAAGTATTCCTTGTTAAATGAATAAATAAATATTTATTAAAAATGGACAAGATGAATAATTGTTGCTTGCTAGTTTACTAGAAGATAAACATGAACTTTATCTAGACATGCTGATTGTAATCCATCAAGCAGTGATTAAAGAGTATTACTCTCCATTATTCAGAGAGAATATTAAGAACTTTATTGAATTACAGTTAGAATTCTCGAAACACAGATCATAAAGAGATGTCATTTTCTATGTCTTTTCCCTGAAATAAAAGTTTTGTAGTAAGATGGGTACAAGTGGATGGCCTGTTGCATTCAGCCTCAGAATTCATTATACACATAATTTAAAATAAAAAATACTCATTCTATTAATAAATGTATCCTTAAAGAAAAAGTAAGTGTAATGGTAATCAAGATATAAAACAAAATTTTTGTGAATGAGTCAGCGGAGGTACGCTCATCTTCCAGTGGAGAAAATAGGGAATATTCTACACAGAATGTTGACTTAGAACAATTTTATGTTTACTTTGGATGTATAATTAATTTTGTAAAGTCTATTTGAGAGGCAGTCCCAATTATTTAAGGTTCAAATAAATACGTGTCTGACTAGATAGTACTTAATCTTGAATGAGAAACTGAATAATCAAGATGATTAAAATGTTAAACACACCAGCGAAAACATTGGAACTGACTTTTATCTCAACTGTCATTTTGATTCCTTTATTCAATTAAAGTTCGATTTAATATGGAGCTATTTAAAGGATTGTAAACAAATATTATGCAATCCTTTTATTTCAGTAACAACATTGCTTCATAATTCCTTAAAAATTTTTTCATTGCATTTCTGAGAAGCAGCTGACTGGTGACCATGAGTTAAGTCCTGTCAAGCCAGTAACAAGTCTTATGCTTTAAGGTTCCTCTCATGAAGATACAAATGGGAACATCTGTAAAGCAATGCATTTGGACAATTAACAAATCCATTACTACAATTCATGGATTATATAAATGTTCTCTACATCAGGAAATGTGGAGTAGGGGAATGTGAACAGTAACGGTGTTGTTAAATACAGTCCAAACTTCTAATTTAATTGACTATCTCTAGACCAGACTGGCAGCCAGCCTTCACAGAGAACAAAGACACACTTTGACCATTCCAGACACCTTTAAAAATGCACCATCTTGTCCATTTTTTGTCTCCTTAGAACAGCCAAACTACTTCAACATATTGTCTACCTCCTCTTCTTCTTTTTCCTAGTGTCCTTGCACTACATGTCATTTCCCACAGAATGGGCAGGATTGATCCCTCTTTGGACTTTTCGAATTCTCTTCTTAACAAGTTAGTGTTTTGTGCCCTTTAGTAAATTGCCCATTTCTCTAGGAAATTTATTACAAATTGATTTCACATCTTGTGGATGAACTTGCCCTCTTGTTCACAGCTCAAACAAGCTCTTCCATTCTCTATTAGAAAACGCTGAAGGCATTCTTATAACTTCTTAGATGGCTTAGACACTGGAATATAAAGTGCTTTGCTGATGCCTATGGTATTTTCACAGACCTGTTCTTTCTTTCTTTCTTTAAAAAGGAAGAGATCTGTTCTTGAAGAAGAACAGATTTCTGTTTGCAAATCTGTGAGTCAACATGGATTTATTTCCCAGAAATTAAAAGACCATCCAGCATATCACCTTCACACTTACTTTCAGTGCCACCAACCCAAACTTCATTTCCATTCTTGTAGCATGTTAAGATACACATCCAAAACCATAAAGTTATATTTCTCTCTGTGATTGCAAAGAGCATATTTAGCAAGGGAAACAACTTTTCTGTTAATAACACAAATACATATGAATAAATAATCTGCTGGCCTGCTATCAGTTTTTCTCAACTCCTAATGAACTTTATGATTCTTATTTCTTAGATAAACAGGAAACTAAGAAATATATCAAAACGCTGAAACTGTTTCTAGTTATTCTATTTCTAATGTATGCGATTTTCTCTTTTGACATATTAGCCCAAGAAATTTCATTTTCTAAAGGGTCACTTTTTCCTCAACCTGACTTTGTGGATGGCATAAAGATGACAATATGGTTAATTTTTCACTGTGAGGGAATGAGTTAATCCAGTCAAATGAAAACACAGATAAAATGGAAATGAAAGAAAATGGCACACGGTTTACACATCACCTTGGTCTACCTGGGCTTGTTATCTCTACAAAACATGAGCAATTCTACAAGTGTGTTCAAGTATGCCTCTGTTTTAGAAACTCTGCCCTTAAACTACTGAGGCGTTCTCTGCACATTACTGTAGGTGACCCGTATAGCACATTTCCTCAGTATGGTTTTTCACGCACTTTATTGTTCCTCAAAATCATGAACACCCTTCTTCTGCCCCATATATCATTTTTATGGCCTGGAAGATCCCCAGACTATCTTTCTAGTATGCTGTCTACCTGGCATCTTCCTACCTCAGTAGTATACGCCTCTAGTAGAAAAATGTTATTCACCTGTATACAAAGCCTTTAGATATTGACTCCCTCCTGGGAGTGTCCTACTCTGGAATCTGCTGCTCCACTCCAGCCTCCCTTCTTAAGGTAACAGAATCTCTGCTCAACACAAGAGTCTGCTTCTGGCCTATATGTCTGTCCCAAAGAACCTCTCAGTTTTCCTCTAAAGAGAGTGAACAAGCACACAGACATCAGATGTTGCAATTAGTGGAGAAGTCCTCTAATCTGTGATCATATTCAGTGCCATTACTTTGACTCTGCCTATCCAGCCACCTGTATATGTTGATCGGCTGCATGGTATTTACAGAGTTGCTTCATTATTTTTTTTATAGATTATTGTGAAGGACCAGGAATCAGAATGGGAACAATTTCAGAAGTGGAAAAAGATGTACAGCGATTGAAATGACTTTATGATACAGACTTTACAGTTATTATGTATATACACATTGTATACTTCCCCAGAATTTGTATCTCCCGGGCATGCTCAGGCTTGTCCACATCCCTGCTTTCCTGCGTATTGGCTGGAGAAGCTGCAGAGAGGAGATAGCCTCCATTCGTCCTTTCTTTCCCCGGTTCCTCCCACGTTCCTCCCTCTTTTGCCTGTGCCTCTATCCTGATTTGCTCCCCCGTTTGTCTGTCTCATGTCCCATCCTCAGTTCTGGCCCTTTCCTCACCTGAACTGATAAAGAATCTGATGCACGCCTCAATAAACCATTCTACCTGCACCCTACCTTGTGTCCCGGACCCGTGTTGTGCCACAGCCCCGTCCCCCCTTCGGACCGCGGCAGATTATGTTATGCAGATCATACAATATGCTGTAATTTTCATTAATTGTGTAATGGAGCATGCTTTTAGGTTGCTGTTGACCATCTTTACCTAGAAAAGCAAACATGATTGACATGACAATCTAATAGCTATGATCTTGGGTTTTTTGTGCGTTGCAGCTTTCCGTTTCTAAGAGCATGTTGTCTTCACTATGTTTTGAACTGCACTAAATATGGGAGAAAGTCTCAGGAAAATAAAATAAAAAAAAGAGCTAAATTAGAATAACTGTAGTGGAAAAGTATAACTGCTGCTTGCAAATTGAGAGTTTATTAGGAATTCTCATTACAAAAATGAGAGCTATATAGCCCTAGAATTAGCCACAGAAAGCATAAGAAATGCTGCATAGATCATAGGAGTGCAATGTGCTTTTTCCAGATGGTTAAATCACATCCCCATTCTCTAGAAAAATAGACTTGCCCTTAGAAAATTCTGTTTGCTATAAGAAGTAGTCTTAGGTCTAGCGACGTTTTTTCGTACAATAAAACTGGTTATGCATAAGAAACCATCTTAAATCACATGAGCCTTATTAAAAGTGCAAGGCAATGAAAGATCAATATGAAGTTGTCTTCCTCAGGTTTTTTTATAAGTAATTACTCAATAGTTCCAAAGTAATAGATTATTCAATAGTTCCTTGACTATGATTTCATTAATATCATTCAGATCACTGAAATTTCTTGAATTAGTCTGTCTGGAATACTTCATATAATTGATTAAAAAAAATAGGCTGAATCCAAAAATAATCATTCACAAAAATATTCCCCTTTTCACTCCATGCTTAAAAACACTCATAAAGTTCTTACTGTTTTATAAAAAAAAATCTGTCGTTACTAATCTGAATTTCTCTTGTTTTAAATTGTGGACATGAGGTGTTTATATAGCAGATATGGTAAGAGGGAGAAGTAGACAGTGATTTCCTGTCCCCCATCTCTATATATAGAGAGAATAATAAAATCTGCTGTTAAATTAGTATTTGAAAAATGAAAGAATCGTGACTAGTTTCTGGTCATTCTGACTTTTCTGACATTTTCTTCTAAAACTTCATTTTTTGAACACAACATCTTTAGGTCTGGACATCAAATCTGAAGGCAACCAGAAAACAAGATGTGATGTCAGAAATAGAAGTTGTATAACTTAATTTCTGTTGTTTATGATTCTGTTTACATGTTTGGGTGTTGCCTCACTCTTTTAGATTTTACTCTTTGAAGATTTTTTTGTCTGTTGATGAGAAACATTGAAATTTCTTATCAATTTTCAGAAGCCTTTAGGTTAGCAATCTTATTCCTAAGTATATGGCTTGCATTTTCTTATATTGATACATATGCTTAGTAAGAAATTTATTAAGAAATTTCTGTTGTTCAATACCATTGGCATGGCCATAAATGACCATAAATGTTACTGTTTGCTAACTTGACCACAAACAAGTGTACAGTTTTTCTCAGATGGCTGAAAAAAAAATTATAATTAATCAATATTTACTGAAAAGTTATAAATTTTCTATCCTTTACATTGATTTTTAAAGATGTACCGGTCTGTTTTAAATTCATTTACCATTTAATCCTTGCCCCGTTAATTTTATATTATATTAATTTTGGACACCAAGTAAAATTATACAGTTGCTGCAGCATATTAAATTAAAACTAGTATTTTTATCAACCTCTTTATAAATCTAAAAAACCTCCCATATTATGTTATTTAGACAAGATCTGATTGATATCAATTAAATTATTATCCTACTTTAGTTTTTAAATTAATTGAGCTTCATACCAATTGTTCCATCCTTCTGCCTATAAATGATGCTATATGACAGGATTATAATTACTTGAGTTGCTATGTAGCCTCTTAAAATACTGTGAAAAAATTAGCTTAGTTCAACTCCTCTGGAATTTCCTCAATATTCCAAGATTTACTATGAATCAATATTAGTTTCCAAAGATCTTATCTTTCAGCTCTTTTAAAATATTAGTTGTAAAAGTTTAAGTTAATTATCTAGTACGTGGGGATGGGGAAGCACATATGCCCTAGGGAGTCCTTAAACTTTCCAAGAGTTCTTGCATTTCAAAAATCCTGTGCATTAGTTATATATTTTTCCATTGGAGCTTTATTTTTAGAACTATTTCCATAATACTGGTAGTTAGCAAATGATTTCCTAATAAATTAGCCTTGCCTTTTAATTTCCGATTTTCTCCTTAATTTAGAATTTCTACTTAATTTAGTACAGTTCTTAGCCATAAATCAGGGTGTTGGTGCATAATTTAGCTCTAATGTACCACATTGTTCACAGGGCCTTGACTGCTGTAACGAGTGCCCCTACTGAGTGAATAGCAATGAGTTTACAAACTAAGGCTGAGACTTTTGTGGGGTCTACTTGTCAAATTTCACTGAATGGCCTAGCAGTTTGGTGTAGCTCTTCCTCCATTGCCTTCATTTCCCACCACAGCTGAAAAATAAGTTGAACCTCTAAGGTTATCATAGGTTGTCTTGCTATGTTCACAAAAATATATATTTCCCACAAGAAGGAATCCATTGTCACTTCTTTCTATTTTCTTTTTAGTTCTTTTCTCAGTAGTGGGCATGCATGACAGGGAAGATTCCCAAAACAGGAGCCATGACTAAATATTCCATGGGGCAACATGCTTTTCGAGGAAAAGTGGGTAATTTACCCCAGCTGAAGAATTTTGGTTGAACATTGCTGGTAATTATGGTGTTGGGAAGCTACCCAAGATTTAATTTTAAGATTTTGTAAAGAGAAACAAATCAGAAAACAAGAATTTTCTTGTAAATGGAACAGAACCATAACAAATGTCTTCTATAAAATTATCATAGAATCATAGAATGTTTTGTGCTGGAAAGGACCTTAAATCTAGTTCCAACACCCCTGACATGGGAAGGGGCACCTTCCACTAGACCAGGTTGATCGAAGCCCTATTCAAACAATACAAAAAGAATTAGCATTGCTTTTTCAGTTAATATATACCTGCTAAGATTTTAGTTTTCATTTTATGCATCTGTTGTTATGTGCTTATTAAAAAAAGGAATTTATATTTTTCCTTTTGAATTTAGACTGTGAAACGTTTCTAACGTATGTATAACTTAAAAGAAATCTTGTCAGCACATGGAATATTTTCTCTGTTTCGTGCAGAGTGACTTGGATTGGTAGGATTAATTACCATAAGGGTGATCATGATAGAATAGTACTATGACCTTAACGATCAGTTTATAAACTCCTCTACACTATGAGCTAAAGAAAGCTTTCATATTCACAGATGGTATTTTCAGAGCTATTTTAGATGTAAAATAAAATTGCGGAGAATCCCAGCTGATATACATTTATTTTGTTTTTCTTATTCCTGTTTATATATGTGCAAATCCTGACGTTTCTGTTTTGCAAGGCATATGCTATTACTACATGTATTTTCAGTAGTAATATTTTATCCCTTGAGTTTGGTATATAGCGGAAGGCTCACCAGTCCAAACAAAGTGAGATTGTTTAACAAAACTCTGTCTGTACCTGTTATAGCTCAGATGATGCTTTCTTTTCAGCATGTCCAACTGCCACTGTATTTCATGACATTTCAGGTTTACAGAACACCCAACACTGTCACTACAAGGTACCTTTTCTCCCTCACGCATCACATCAAATAGCTGTGGTGGAAAAAACCAAATCATGGTGCTGCAAGACTACTAGTGCAGTACTGCACTTTCAGGGATGAAGTGCCTGCTAGATCAAGTGACCTATGATATTAATGTTGCTGGGACAGTGGAACAGATTTATAGATAACTTAACAGTACCCATGGTCCCTTCCTGCCCCCATCTTACCCACCTAAAAACCTAGGTGTAAACTTTCAATTTGTAGAAAATCAGTCCATATAGACCATGTCGCAAATTTGTCTGTTAGTTGCTTAAAACTGTAGTCAGCTTCCTGTTTTATTCCGTGGATATGAAACATTTAAGATTTTTTGGGACAGAAAATGTTTATATGACTCTTCTGGTGCAGATACGAACAGTTTGTCAGGTGTTTTCAATGTCTGAAATGAGTTTTCTTGGAGATGTAAAAGATACTAAGAAGATATTAATTTTTCTTTTACCACTGGCCAATAGTGAGAACAAATGTGACAAACCCTAACATTAAATATTTTTATTGTGGGTAATGAGAAATGTTCCTGTGTAATACATTGGGAAATGAGTGATGCACCAACAAGAGAGTAAAAAATGTACATAAGGGTAGACTTAATTTTCCTATTCTTATTTAAGACCACCACAAGCTAGCCATCTTGCCTTGTCTTGAAAAATCATTTTTTCAGAATAAGGGAAATGAGGGCAAATCTTTTAAATGTAGGTCTCTGACATCTGTTGTTATGCTTAGAACTGGGGCCTTCCAAGGAATATTAAATGTTCTATGCATTTGCCCCTGAAAAGAGCATATCAAGTGTCACACTCAGCCCAAAAGCAGAACACAGCTTCCCCTCCCTAGGTGGGGATCTTTCTAGCACAAACCCACTGTCATATTCTCTTTGAGCAGAGGTAAACAAAAGTCGTGAGGCCTGATCCAAGCAAACCACACCAAACCTGATTAAAAGACTCCACACAGACTTTAGATCAAACCTTTCATCTGCAGAATATGTAGGGTCCATTCAGCAGCACTAAATGCCATTTGAAAAAGAAAATAAGTGTTGGTTTCCATCAGGTAAGGAAAACGTTCTGTTAGTGTTGACCTTGATAGCATCAGTGGTGCCAAATGGGGCTGTACAGATGTATCACTTGGCTTGAACTAGACACAAGTGAGGCAAATAAGGTGTGATCAGTACTGTTGCCAGAATAATTTGTTCTTATGAGAATTGATTGATCATTTTTACTTTTATTTCTATTTCTCTTTTTCCGTTTTTCTTTTTTTTCTTATGCTGTTAAGTAACTAAACTCATATCATAATCTGATAGTTTAACATATAAAAAGGAAAGACAGTTTTCCTTGGTATATAATCTTTAGATATGTAGAACTAAAGAAACACCATTAAAACTGAAACAACAGGAATCCTGTTAATTCTTTGAACTTGCGACAGACAATTTTCTTCCAAGCCTCTAAATTAAATATTATAATTTCTCAAATTATCAGGAAGAAAAAAAGAGAACAGGATCTTAGTCATTGTGAAGTTGTCAATATGCTTTTGCCACTTTTATTTTTATTCTCATTATAGTAATTATATTTGCAATATATAATATTTTTTTCATGATAAGCGTTGAGGTAACTATTTGACTGCCTAACAGTTTTTGAGAAAAGCTAAACAATTCAGGATTTTTTTGCTTATATAAACTTTCGTATTTCCATTACAGTCTCGTGCATACAATTGCTTAACATAATGACAAAATTTTCTAAAGATTATTTTTCTAAAGAGAGTTGATCTATTTAAAGTAATATGCTGCTGTCACTGATTCTATTTATTTGTTTCATAATAATTGCACTTTTTATTATACATTTTGTGCAAGAAAGTAGAATCTATTTTAAAGAAAAATGAAATCAAAGTTATTCTGGAAAATGCATACGTGGATTTAATGATATACTTTACTGATCAAGAAGCAATCTCTTAACAAGTAAGGAGTAATTATGGTTTTTCAGTGCAGCCACAGTTACTCCTGTCTGAGAGAACAGTTTGAACCAATTAATGGATAATGAAGACAAGCAATAGTCATAGAACCTTATGGTACGTCAACATGCATTATCTGCACTGCTGAAAGGTGATGTAACATAAGAGGAATAAAAAATTGCCATCCAAGCATAAGGCAATATTGTCCACATCAGAGGCATCTAGCTGCCTGTAGGTTTGCCCTGTGTAACTCCCAGTGAAGGGCTAGCTGAGAAATAATGGAGTGATGCTTATGGGTAAGTGCATTATGCACATAAAAGGGGAGAAGGTGGAATATAAATGAGCATATTCCTTCTCCCCATCACCTGCTGTAAGCAAAAGTGTTTTGGCTAAAGGGATGTTTACTGTGATTTAACAGCATCAGGAAGTAAGGATTGACCTGATTATAGCAGCAACTCTCCAGCTTCAGCACTTTTGTTAATCATATAAAAGCCTTAAGATGATGAGGGAACTAAAATTTAAGCTTCAGGGTTTGAAAGCTTTGACTGGAGAGAATCTTAGCTCACGGACTGGGACTGAGCATGTGAGCTGAGAAGGGACAAGCAGCAAACCTAGCATTTAGAGCCTTCTGTTTTGGGTTGGGATACCTACAGCTCCTGCCAACTGCCTGTCTGTCTGAGCCTCTTCTCTCCAAAGAAGTAGCGCTGCCTTACGAGCTCCAGTGCAAGTTTGCTGCTCAAATGAAGTAACTTCTAATAACTGGGTACCCATTTTATCCCTTTGTCTTTCATTTTATTTCCAGTTACACAGGACAATCCTTGAATGATTATACATTTTCAGGCTAATGTTCAAGTTTACACTAGTATATCACCATATTTCCTCAAACATTTCTCAAACATCTAGGTGATTACTGCATTCTCAGGTAGGTGTTACTACGGAGCGTAAATAGGTGAAAATGTGCTGAGAAAAAATTGCTTAAACGTGGATCTGCCTGTGCTGAGGCAGAACTGAGCTAATCATGGCTCAATGCTATTTTGTGCAGTGCTTGTACAATGAAGCATCAGCCTATCTTGGAGCTTAACATGTGACTATGACATTAGTAATGTACAATTACATTACTGTAATAGCGTTGTTTTTATAATAGATTTTAACCTATGATTTAATTCTATACTTCTGCTTGGTAAAATATTTGTGCCTACAATCTCCACATTGAATTTTATATACTGGGAAAAAGGCATTTTCAGAGACTGGCTCTTGTATTTGTTTCTTAACTGCTTGAGTTTTTAACCTTTTATTGTAATGGTATCAGATGAGCTTGGAATATTTGTTACTTTCTTGAAACAGAACTACTTTTTATTTTTCTACTGAAAGGAATTTCCTGTTAATCATTTTTGCTGGTTTACACCTCAATCTACCTGGATTTTTGACTTGTTTGACCTGACCAGAATATTGTACAAGTAATTATTTTCCACATGATATGAATCACCAATTTGAAGCATTTTTGAGCTATCAAGTAAAGATGATAATAATTCAGAACTGTGTGACCGCTGTCACCCACCTGAGATAAGAAATCTCTGCTTCTGAACCAGACAGGCCAGTGCTCCCATACTGGCTGGGGAAGGGTATGTGATATTTATCTGGCATCTGAGACAAGTGATGTTTTTACAGGGAGTACTCTGTAATGCTCAGGTTCATAACAGCCTTTTCATCGATTCAGAGAGTGCTTTTCTGTTTCAGCATATTCTAATGTGAAGGGATAATCTTTCATTTGCTATCTGTAAGAGAAAACACATCTGAATTATGGAATTTTAATGTTATATTATGAACGCATATAGAAAGTCTTGCAGAAAATATAATCTGGAAAAATCATTATTGTATCTAACTTTAAAAAAGCAGAGAATAATATTATTTTCATCCATTTGTATCTATGTATTGCAACTATGCATTTTGTTAAAGGCATGGAGGGACTAATTTTTCCACATGAGCCACAGAGTTATGTGTAAATAACCTGGCAAGTTGCCATAACTATGAAATGACTGCAGCCCTGACATTTTACTGTACCTGCTTTTAGCATTCTGCTTATAGAGAACTATAAACCTGTACAAAAGAAAGGGAAAGCTGACAGAATACTCTCAGTTATAGCTCTAAAGAAAAAATGACTTCAGGAAAGCCATTTTGGAGAACTATTTCAAATGAACAGAGGAGGCACAAAAATGATATCTCTCTGCTCTCTGCTTTACAGTAAAACTGCCTACTATTTCATTCTGTCCAATTCTCTTGGTCTGTTTGTATTTTTTAGACTGAGTCTATTTTTTCAATATGAAGCAGCAAACAAGGAAAAATGGCAAAAGAATAGGTATAAATAAGTGAATAGTCCATCTTTAAAGAGCTGCCTTCTTTATGGGAACTTAGTTGTAGCCTTTAATGGAGAACAGAGCTGAAGAAAACAGATCCATATGGCAGCTGAAAAAGGAGCTGAAGTAAACCATTTCTACTGAAAATTAATTTCCACACACTCAAATTAGGTACTACAATGTTTTAGCGTCTAATTATTAATTTTATCAGACAGGTGGTTTTTTTTTTTTAATTTTTATTTTCCTAATGGGACTAACATTATTTTTTCTCTCCCTCTTTTTTTTCTGTCTTGGTGCATATGTGTGCATACACATTCACATGCAGAGCCTTCTGAAAGAATATTAAAGCACTTAAGTAATGCCTAGATAATGTTAATATTTATTACTCTGCAATAATAGCATACAACTGGTCTACTCAAATTCCTGAACATATAGTGCCATATGCTATAGAATCAGAATAAAACACATTTTTACACCTCCAAGACCTTAAAATATAAGTAAATAACTTGTGAGTCAAATAAACAGTTTTTTGCTGAAAACAGCTGAATGCATCACGACTATTTGGGCAACTCTCTTCCAGCTGAAGTTTATATTTATGGTAGGTTTTCAGACAAGAGTTCCAATTGTACAGATTGTAGAATTACACTGGAAGGAACAAATCATCTATGACCAGTTGGAATAGAATAGTTGGAAAACTTAATCAGAAATTAAAAATCAAGTGAAAAATAGGATATCATCCATAGATTTGTAAGGAAGAGGAGGCTGTTGACAGCTATAAAAACTATAGAGAGGTAGTCAAGGTTTGGCTATGAATTAAAATGTATTTAAACCAAGACACTGAGAGATGAACCCTTCGGAAGCCTCAACTACATTTTATGGTGCTACAGCATGCAAAGCCCTCATCAGTGCTAATGAAGGATTAAGGACTATGTAGTGTCCCTTTCAAACCAGTTCTTGCTTACAGTAAGATTAAAAGCAGTTGTTATTTAGGAAGTCAACTGTAATTTTAAGAGCAATTAATGAAAAACATGTTAGGAACTTGAATGTGGGAATTCAGAAGTTTAATATTAAGATGAAAAAGGCAGTACCAGAGGGTAAAACATTCCTAGTTCATCATAATTTAGTATCTAACATATTTAAATAAGATTAGACGAGGTGTAATCAGATAAAAGAAGGAATTATTCATTGACTGCATTACTTAGAAGAATGTATTTTTCCCTCTAATACCTTCATATACAACATATTTTTTAAGATACAAATTAAGAAAATGTAAAAAATAATTGTACAAAAGAGAGTACATTTTATGTGATTTTACTAAAAGACACCCAATGTATTTGCCTAGTGCAGCAGTCCACACAGCTATTATGGGACTATACTCTGCTGGAAGATCATAGGTACTGAATGAGACACTTTTCTGTGGTTGTATGGTTAGAAATACACGTGGCCTGACACTGCCTAAGACCTTTTGTTTTAACAACACAGTCTTTTTCTCCCTCTGATCTGGAGACATCATACAAGATCAAAAGACAAGATGAACTGCTTGATGTAGCATTTGCCTCTGGATGTTTGACTTACTTTTTGGCCTGCCTGGCAGCCTGTGGTGTTCAGAGCTCATGGGCTGCAGGAGTCACCCACCAGTAGGGATGTGATGTTCACTATAAATTCTCATCAGGCTGAACAAAGACACCAGACCTAGTGTCAGGAACCCTTATGTTTTTATTCTATTCTACAGTCACCATAACTCCAGCAACCAGCACACTACTTAGACTGAAAAGGTGTTGGATAACAAGCCCTTAATTTTGTACAGTACACTTCAATAAACTTCAGCTTCCACAACAAAGTCCTCCAAGGGTGCTGGCTCACAAGTCACAACACACCATTACAGAAAGGTTCTGCCTTACAAGCCTCAACACACCTCTACAGTCTCCCCACTCCCATAACAAAGTTCAGTCGGGAGTATGGGGTAGAATAAGATAGCCTTGCTTTGCCAGGCAAAGAAAGAGGAGAAAACGAAGAATATCACCAGCCCTTAGATCCTGCGTTGGTCCTGCCATGTGGATGGTTGAGAGCTGGGGTTTGGAGACAAAGAAAGTAAAAGAGAAAGAGAGGAAAAGGAGACAGTAGAAAGGGAAAAGAAAGAGACCCAGAGGAAAGAGCAAGATGGGGGAGAGTGTCAATATTCTTCCTTTTATAGTTAACTTGGTGAATGCCTCTTATGCAAACTGGATTTTTCACACTGTTCTGTTTGTGCATGGACAGCCAGCCCTTCTCCAGTAAGTGAGGTGGGAGGATGGGACTGAGCATGAATTTCAAGGCAGAGCAGAAAGTTGGCTCAGAACAATGCTGCTCCACCTCCATGGGACCCTCTCCTTTGATCACTTTTCCTGCAGCAATACTCAAAATTTGAGACAAAACATACTTACCTCTGGGCCTCTACAGTCAGCAATGAGAAAGGGAGTGACTGATCCCAGAGGTGGGGAAGATGCTCCTCATGTCATCAAGATTTTAAGAAGAGACTGTGCCAGATTTGGCTCTGATTAGAATGCTTGAAGATTTCCAACTAACTCAGTTTAAGTCACATTTTAAGGAAGAGGTTATTTTGCATTTTCCTGATGAAATCCTTCAGTCTCTACTCCACATTAAATAACAGAGACATCAGGTGTTAGCCAATAATCTTTAAATAATCTCTGTATTATACATCCCTATTTTGAGACTTTTTTTCTAAAGTTAGTTTAAGCCTTTTTGGTGTATTTAATTAAAAATATTGTTCTTCTTTTAACTAGACTTTATTCAGAAAGAGGGACACTGAGAAGCAAAGAGCAGAATCCTTAAGAAATAAATTTCATCTTGAAGACTGAATTTTTCACACTGATTTTTGAAGTGGCAAACACTTCACATTGTGCTTCAGCAACACACAAAAGCATTCCTGTTGCATTCAAATCTGTATATATTACTCCAAAGCTAATTATTAGTGCAACTGGTAACAAGGTCAAAGCTATCATTGCAGCATATTATATTTCTAAATAATTTTCAAATATCAAAATATTTAAAATAAATATTTAAATTGTGTAATTTGTGGGGTTTTATTTCAGGAAACCCTTTCAATTGAATAGAAATAAATACAGAATTGACTAAACATTTGATTTTGTTCAGTCACAAAGAGGAAACTTTTTCAAATTTGATATGTCAGCATCTTCAAATCCTATTTCTATGCCTGCAAAGGCAAAACAATGGACCCAACTAAAATTATTTTTGTTTTCTCTCCAGGAATTGTCTTTAAAATAATGAAATGGTTAAAGCATATCTTGTTTTTCAAATCTGGTGCATTACTGCCCATTTTCTGGATGTTCATTAGAGAGAGTTTATCAATGCAAGCAGTCTCCCTCCACTTGTTGAATATAGTTACATGTAAATGTTTTGCTTATACCTGTTGAATGGTTCCTCCTCTACCACGTGGTGCCTGGTTGGTGTTTGCGGGAGTGTTTGCATGTGAGTCCTCAGGTGTTCCCCTGCGGCGGCGCGCACGCTCTGCGCGCGCGGTTTGGGATTCAGCCGTGGCCACAGCACGGGGGCGGAGAGAGACAGTGGGGGAGCCTGCCGGCAGTTGCTGCGCACCCATGGAGGAGGAGGGAGCAGCTTCGGAGCCCACAGAGGAACATAGCCTGTGTGCCCCTGCGTGGTTGCGAGCTATGCTGGCGATGGTACATGCCTTCGGTAGGGTCGCTCATGCCAGACGGGTCAAAGCAGCAGGGGCAGATACAAGATACAATACAATACATCCATGGGCAGGATGAGCTCGTTAGCCTTCTGGCAGTCATCCTAGGAGAAGGACAACTCTAATCCCAAACCCGG